>NW_007729957.1:91858-97450 GCF_000696425.1 Galeopterus variegatus | reverse complement strand
GCCCCACGACAGCCCCAGTGAGGGGCAGGTGACATCAGACACTCAGGGGGCCCAGGCAATCATCAGGAGTCTTCTGTCTTCACAGATGCTCAGTCAGGAGTACACAACATGTGTTGCAGCTTTGTCCACAGCCCTGTCGGTGGTAGGAGGGACAAGGTCGAATCCCAAGGTCTTCGGCTGAGCCTCAATTTCCTTATCTGCACAATGGAGCAAATAGCATCTGTTCCTTGGGGCTAATGAGAAGACCACCTCTATAAGGCACAGGGTACCTGGGCAGGCCCAATGAAAACTCCTCTCTCTTTTAGTCAACAAGCTTAGAGCCTAAAGAGCATGGCCGCCTGACACCAGCCTAAGAGGTCACCTAAATCCAGCAGCATAAAAGCAACCAAGTTGAATAGTTAATTCTGTGACCTGGAAATAGACTGGGCAAACATCTCATGTCCCAGCAACATGCCAGCTCATCCTACTGCCACAACTTTGTCCACCCATTCCACCCCCACCCCACAGGAATGCCCTTCCCATTCTCACTGCTTACTGATCTCCAAATCCAGCCCCTCCTCCCAGGCCCTGCACAGATCCCACTTCTTCCAGGAAGCCCCATCTCCCTCCGCTACCCACAGCCCTCATGACTGCATTGGGGCTCATCCATCCACGAGTGATTCAGCCCCAGATTAGAAGTGCTGGACAGGTGATCCATTATCTCAGAGCTAAGCAGCCTTAGGCCTCTCTGGGTCTCGACCAGCCCCAGGCATCACATTCCTGGGCAAAGCTTCCAGCAAAGTTTTGGCTCTGAAGGTACCATATGGGCCAGGCCAATGGGTATCTCTATGGAAACCAGTGCCACTAGGCTGAATCTCCCCCACCTTGCCGGCACAGGGACTCAGAGTCTGAATCAATTTAATCTAAAGATATGTAAATGTTCTTGCCCACCTGGGCCTGCACCCTGAGGTGTCTTTCCATTGCAAGAAGGTGAAATTTCCTGCCCCACCTCCGCCCAGCCCTTCTCTGCTCTGCCCCCACAGGCCAGCCCAGGTGCTGGTGGCCTTGTGTATCTCCCTGTGTATCACAATTACCCACACACCTGTGCCATGGGCACCTGCCAAACCTCCACACAGCTTCCAGTGCTCAATTGCCCTCGAAATGCGTTTCATCTCTTACCTGAGAAACTTGCACAGCGTGGAGGGCGGGGCCTGCCATGGCAAGCCGGGCCATTAACTTCCCACTGCTAACTGGTGTGCTCACCTGGCTGGACGCTCCGCTCCACGCCCATCAGCCCTGAGAACAACTGGAGAGCTCCTGCTAGACCGGACCTGGGGCTGGGCCCCACCCCTCACCCCACAGCACCGTGATCACCCACTCACAAGTGGCTGTGATGCCCTGCTGCTGCCGAGGAACCAGAAGCTGCAGAGATGTGGGACTGGAGCATTCCTCCACAGAGTGGGATCTGAGCCTCCCACAGAAACTGAGGCCTCCAGCCCCCATGAGCAGCCCTTTCTCAGCACAGCCAGACTGAAGTGGGGACCTCCCAAGCCAGTCCCCTGCCTCCTCTCTCACCCCTCCCAGCGCACCCCCTTCACAGCAGCCGGAGTCAGCTTGTTACCATGTAAATCAGATCACGCTGCTCCCCTGCTAAAGATCCCCCAATGGCTTCCACCACATCTGGAATAGAACCGAAACTCCTCGTCCCTCTCCGGGGACCCAGGCTCTTCTCCTCCCCTGCCCCACCATCTTTGTGGCGACTTCCTGTCTCACACAAGCGGGAAGCTGCTGCGGTGTCCCATCGGCATTCCAGGCAGGAAGAATGGGAAGGGAAAAGCAAACTGGGGCCTGCCTGTGAGTTTGTCCTTTTTCGTCACAAAAATACCAACATTTCTGGGCCCCCATCCAGTGGACATCAAAGTGAGCAAGGTAAGAAATCGGAAAGGCCTGAATTAGGCCAGGCTGGAGGAGGAGGAGGCATGGCTTCTGAAGGCAGAGTGAGAGAGTGCAGATCACCTGGAGGCATGGAGTACTGACCTTTCCCTTCTGTGCTCTTTCATCCCCGGGGTCTTTTCCATCCTGTGGCTGACCCAACTGGGCAACTCTACTTTTATTTCATGACTGTCTCTCCCCACCAGCTGTGAGGTCAGAGCATGTCTGACTTCTCAACACCGCATTCAGCCCAGCATTCCAGCTGCTGTCACTGTCACGAGGTAGGAGCCCAGCACACCTTCAAGGGAAGGGCAGACAATGCAGTGGGGAGGATGGGGCTGCAGGGTGTGGAAGTGGAAATGCCACTCTCAGAGCTCGGACTTATCCTCCCAGTAGCAGGGAGACACTGGAGGATTTGAATGTAGAAGTGACGTGGTCAGCTCTGTGTTTGAGATAAATCCATCTGGCAGCTGTGGAAGATGAACTTTAATAGAGCAAAACCAGCAGAAAGGGGACCAGTCTGGAGTCAGTTCTAATCCTCCAGGCAAGAATCAACCTGAGAAGTGCCGAGGTGGTAGGACTGGCATCTATGGTGTCATTTGCTGAGATGGGGGCAGTGGGTAGGGGGATGGGTGCCATAGTGAGCCCCACTTTGGACACGTTGAGGGTAAGGTAACTGTGGGGCTTTCTAGGAGAAATGCAATGAATTGGCAGGTGGGTATGTGAGTAGGAAGCTCAGGTGGAGCCCAGGACTAGAAAGACAGATGTGAGAGACGTCAGCAAGAATAGGCAGTAACACGGTGGCGTGCAAAATCAAGGACACCGGGAAAAAGCAGGTCAAGTAGAAGAACAGCAGCTCAAGGGTGGAGCCATGGGAAGTTCTCATCTTTAAGGGTCCACAGAGGGAAAGGACCCTCCAAAGAGACAGAGGAGAAAAGGAAAGATGGGAAACCATGACAGAGTGGTGGTGTCCTAGATGCCAGTGAGAAAGTTCAGGAAGGATGGATGGTCAATGGTCCAAATCAGTGGCAGATTATGAGATGAGCTAATGGTCTCTAAGCTAATTGAGCTAATTTGGCAGCATGGGGGTCACCAGTGACCTTGGCCAAAGCTCTTTCCACGGTGTTGGAGGGGACGGGAGGACAGAGAGTCACATTGCTCTGGTTGAGGAATGTGTCAGGAGTAAGAAAGTAGAGGCAGCTCGATTAGTTAATTAATGATCATTATAATTTATACTTCATCTTCTTCCAAAAAGGAGCAATTTCCCAACTGTAAAGTCAAGATAATGATAAATCAAATGACGTAAAATTTTTAAAGAACCTAGAACTGTTCCAGGCATACGGTGCTACTTAATACAGTTTAGGTGTAATTGCTTCTTCTTCTTCTATTAATATGCAAATACCAAAAAAAACTGTTAAAATAGAAAACTAAAAACCCTGTATAGGTATGTACTCGAAAAAATTGAAAGCAGGGATTCAAACAGATATTTGCACACCGTGTTCAAAGCAGCATTATTCACAATAGCCAAAAAGTAGAAGCAACCCAAGTGTCCACCAGTGGATGAATGGAGAAGCAAAATATGGTACATCCATGTGATGCAATATTATTCAGCCTGAAAAAGGACTGAAATGCTGGCACATGCTACAACAAGAATGAAGCTTGAGAACATTATGCTAAGTGAGATAGGCCAGTCACAAAGGACAAATACTGTAGGACTCCACTTACAGAGGTACCTAGAATAGTCAGATTCATAGAGAGAAAAAGTAGAATGGTGGTTGCCAGGGCCTGAGGGAGAGAGGAATGGAGAATTACTCTTTGATGTGTACAGAGTTTTAGTTTGGGAAGATGAAAAAAGTTCTGGGGAAGGATGGTGGCGATCGTTGCACACAATGTGGATTACTTAATGTCACTGAACTATGCACTTAAAAATAGTTAAAATCTTAAGTCTTATGTTATATATATTTTACCACAATAAAAAAATAGACATGTACAAAGAGAAAGAAAAATATATATTATAATGATACAATTACCGGAATTGAGCACTTCATTATATTTAAGCTTTCTGGTAACTAATATTTGGAGAGAAATTTTTGAGTCAAGTCTTGATGTTTAATAAAAGGAAGAAAGATGCTGAAAATACCAAGGTCCAGGGTTTGATCCCTGTACTGGTCAGCTGCCAATAAAATAATGAAAATAATAAAAGGGAAAATATTACTATTTCCAGAGATCTCAGTGTGCACCCCACCCCTACCCTGGCCAGGGCTGAATTGTAACAGGCATTTGCCTCTGTGACTCTTGTACAGGAGCATTGCACAGTGTAAAGCACGGCGCAGGATACCAACAGCTGTTTTATGGAATGCAAAGACGCACTCTTCACATAACTATTTACGGTGGTGAGTCTGGAAGAAATGTACGAGAAAATCAGTAAACCTAGCTTGATAAATCCTTTCTGGTGGGAATGAAACTAATGAGAAATAGATGTGAAGATTTCCAGGGTGGAACTTGGAATTCTCAAAAAATATGTTCACTCAGTGGTGCCTGTAGGGTTTCCAGGGGGACATGTCCAGAGGGCAGTTGGAGACTTGCTCCCAAGCTCAGTGGAGAGTTCTGGCTAGAGGTGGGGATTGGGTGTCTTCAGCCCAGAGGTGGTGACTGAAGCCAGGGGTGAGCGCGCAAGGCTGGGGAGAGCATGGGCTCCCAGGCATACTGCTTCATAAACACCCCATTCCCCGGGCCCACTTAAGCACGGGAGGAGCAGCCAGCAGCTGAGAGTACTTTTAGTGGTCACACAGGAGCGAGAACTTATATCCCCTGAGCCCCTGTTAAGTGTACTGGCCATTGTCCCAGGGCACTTCTCTGTCCAGGAGAAAGAACACGGTGCTGGACATCAGAAGACCTGAGCGAGAATCTCATGGTCTCCACTTCCAGCTTTATGGCCTTGCACAAGTTACACAGTGTCCTGCAAACTCAAGTTCTTCATCTGCAGATGGTAATAAAGATTTTATGGTCCCTTCCCTGTTTTCCTCACATGGTTCTTGGGAGAAGAAAGGTGGCTCAAAAGAGCTTTAGCCTGTGTCCACCCTGTCTCCCCTCACTCTCCTTGACATTTCAAATAAACATCAGTCCAAATGGAAACAGTGGGCTCGCTGTGCACAAGCTGCTGCAGAAAGCTCCCCAGCCTCTTTTCCTGTTCGCTTACCTCATCCACCTATGTGAATATTCAGAATTGGTGCCTAGCTGGGAGATCAACTGTGATGAGCCACGTGACAGTGCAATGACACCGGCAAACCACTAACACACATGGTGATTGTGGCTCTGTGCCTGGAAGCTTGTTCCAGCTATCAAGGCAACAGGGATGCCCTTTGCCAAGCTGAGGAGCTTGAGAGGATGGTGTCTCTAATTCAAATGTGCTGCATTTGATGAGCCTGTGGGCATCTCAGGTGGAGGGACTCAGGAGTCAGTTGCACGTAGAGGCTCAGAATCCCCAGTTGGTCTGAGAAAGAGAAAAATGTGATGATCAATCTAGAGGTAGATGTGACAGCCATCAGTGGGACCCTTTCAAAGGGAAGTTTGGATGTAAAAGTGTGGATAACTTGAATAGTGAGAGAGCTGTTTGGCATCAAGAAGGAACTGGGGAAAATTCAAGATTTGGTGGTTTCTACACATGCCAGAATTAGCAGC
>NW_007729957.1:89419-91156 GCF_000696425.1 Galeopterus variegatus | reverse complement strand
CAAGAAGGAACTGGGGAAAATTCAAGATTTGGTGGTTTCTACACATGCCAGAATTAGCAGCACACCCAGTTGCCCAAGCCTGGCCTGGGTTGGCCCCTCACCACGCATGGCTCAGGGCACATGACATAGGAGAGTCTGCAGAGAGCAGCCTTGCACTGGGCTGGAGGGACTTGCTGGCCGGACCCTTTCAGACACATCATCTCCTAAAACCGCAGCCTGGATGGCTGTGCTCAGCAATCATGTGTTTAAAAAGCAGTAAGACTAAATGCTTTTCCGTTTCCCCTTTGAGAGACCATGTATGATAAACGATAGGCAATTTCATGGTTGGAGTTTCAATTTCCGAAAATATTAGTGCTATTCCCCAAGCTCCACTTCCAAGATAAATTCTTTTTGGCAGCTTCCTCTGCTGTCTCCTAATTCCCTGATTCTGAATATATTTGGAGGTCTGGTGCAAATTTCATCAGCTGAGCCCCAGCATTCACCTGTCTGGTCTGTTTGGAAAGAGTGTTGCCCACCTTTCACTCTTTCAGATTCTTTTTACATTTCTTTCAAGTCCATGGGTATTTATTAGGCACCTCTGTGTGCCCAGCCCTGTGCCACGTGTTATTATGGTAGGTGTAAGGGAGGTACAATCAATCATTCAATCAACAAACATCAATCATGCTTGTAGTCCCTAAAGGCTCAAAACAACAACAATTCCACAGTGCCTCTCTAATACCTCATGCTTGTTTCCCACTGTCACTATTTCAGAGCTGGGCAAACTGAAGCTCAGAGCTAACCTAGAAAAATCAGGATGAAATAGAGTGGACGGGGCAAGGTGGGAGAGGGCGAACATTGTCTGAGCACCTACGATGGGTCAGGCACTGTGCCGAATGCCTGTCCAACCCTCTGCACAGGAGTTTAAGCTATTTGTTTCCACAAAACTCAAGATGTGGGAACTGAGTCTCAGAAAGGCTAAGCAGTTTGCCCAAAGATTCTCATTCCACTGGACCATACTGCCTCTGATGATGTCCTGATGTCAGCAGGTCAGATGACGTCCCAACAGTCATTTCCAAACCATGAGAGTGCCCTTGTTCGAAAATGTCAAAGCACCAAGTCTACCAATAGAAAGTGGATGACCTCCCTCTGCGCTTTTATCTCCCGTTCCTCAGCACCCTCTGCTGGCCCTGACCCTGGGCTCCCCCCTAAGTTTCCCAGGCCGACATCCTCAGTGCCTACACAATGCTCAAGCCCATTCCCTGCTCTCTCCAAGGTTGTCGCCCCCTTCTCCTAACCAAACCCTGCCCCTCACAGGTCAGCTAAGGCCCCCATGTCAATCTCTCCCCACCTCTACCATTCACTCACCCTTTAAAGGTCTCTCAGGCCCAGGATGACATTTCCTCTCTTATAATCTCATAGATCCCTAGCAAAAGACTGGGCACACAGCAAGTATTCCAAAAATGTTGCAGAAAGCACTGGGGTGAAATGTGGTGGAATGAGACAAAATCTCTCAGAATAAAGCAAATGGAGTGAACTGGGACAGAATGTATTGGAGTAGGAGAAAAAACAATAGTATGGCACAGAGAGAAAGAAGGAGGAAGGAAAAACAGGACAGAATGGAACAGAGAAGAAGAGTTTAGAACAGAACAGAGAGCATGGAACGGAATAGAACAAGATAGAACAGAATGGAAGAGGATGGAATAGTCTAGAACAGGTGTGAACAGAATAGAGTACGATAGAACAACAGGGCTGTACCCA
>NW_007729957.1:62881-88320 GCF_000696425.1 Galeopterus variegatus | reverse complement strand
GAGGGTTGCGATCCGTTGCCGGACACGACAAAAAAAAAGGAAAAAAAAAGAAGAACATACTATCTTGTGAAAGAGACGAAAAAGACATAAGTGAGCATTCAAATTAATGAGCTTCTGTGAAATACCGTGGAAGAATGAGCAGGTTACCAGGATTAAGAATAATGGGATGGACGTAATAATAATAAGAAGAAAGTCAGGGAAGCTGAAGCCTAAAGGACCAGGAGGAGCCAGAGACACTTGAAGAAGGAGGGAAGAGCACTCTGGGAAGAGGGAACAGCATGTACAGAAGCACTGAGGCAGGGAAGCCTCTGGCTCACTCAGGGAACTGAAGAAAGTTCAGTGTGAACGGAGCCCAGGGAGCAAGGCCCAGAGTGACAAGGCAGGAGGGGGAGGAGGTAGATGGGGACCAGATGCCACAGAGCCTGGGGGAGTTTGGATTTCATTGTAAGTGCAATGAGAAGCCACTAAAGGGAATAAAAGGATCTGCTGCAAGTTTTGTACTTCTCAACTGCTGTAAAAGAGTGAGTTAGGGCAGGAAGAACATTCACACAGTTGACCAGGTTACGATGATGGTGGCTTGGAGCAGGTGGCAGTGGCTGCGGAGTGAGAGCAATGCAGTCAAAGTGAAGAAAAATTCTGAAGGTAAGGATGGCCGAAAAGCCTTGCCAATGTTTTGGACATGGGACTGGCAGAAAAACAGAGCCCTGAAGGTGCTGGGGATTGGTGCTTCTGTTTCCTGAGATGGGACTAAGGAGAGATGGTTTGGGGAAGAAAACAAAGTTTGCTNGCAGTGGCTGCGGAGTGAGAGCAATGCAGTCAAAGTGAAGAAAAATTCTGAAGGTAAGGATGGCCAAAAAGCCTTGCCAATGTTTTGGACATGGGACTGGCAGAAAAACAGAGCCCTGAAGGTGCTGGGGATTGGTGCTTCTGTTTCCTGAGATGGGACTAAGGAGAGATGGTTTGGGGAAGAAAACAAAGTTTGCTTCTGGAGATAGGAGGGTTCAGATGCATGCATGGTGACAAGCAAATTTGGAGATACAAGTCTGGAGCTCTGAGGAGGGTCTGAGCTGGAGACATCAAACGGGGAGTTGCCAGCATAGACATGCTATGTGATGCCTTGGGACTGGGTGAGATCACATATGCAGTAGTGCAATGCACAACTTTTCCGTGGACTACTTGCATCAAAATCCCTTGGGGTGTTGAATGTGCACATATCTGGGCCCCCAAGCCCACTGAAACAGCTCTCTAGGAATGGGGCTCAGGAGTCTGTATGTTTAGCAATCACCCCAGAGTGTTTGGATGTCGTCTAACATATTTGGAACACTGGTCTAAGGAGAAAATAGAGGAGGAGGAGGGCAGAGGCCTATCACTGAGAAATGTGCACATTTGCAGATTGGGGAGAAGAAACCCACAAAGGAGACAGAGAATGAGCAGCCACAGAAAAAGGAGAAAAATCAGGAGAGGGCAGTGTCTCAGAGGCCAAGAGAGAAGGGGGTATCATGACCAGATGATAAACCGAGTGTGATGCTGCTAATTAGGACGAGCACGGGAGCGTGCCTGTGAGATGGAGCCACATGTCACTCTGACAGGGGTGCTGGGGCAAGCCAGAGTGCGTAAGGCAGGACTGAGTGGGACAGAGGGGACCCTCTGACAATAAAATCGGGGAATGGTTGGGAATTCCAGAATGGATGATAAACAAGGATGTCATTCCAAATCAAGGGAAAATTTGAGGACAGACCCTCAAACATTTCACCAGTGATTTTACTCTGTCTGGTACCAGCTCCCAGAGTTCTCTGGCAGAGGAAAGCAGGCATGCTGGTGGGTCAGGCAATTCTCTGCACATACCAGGATGGCTTTCTTTCCCTGCTTTCCCAGCTCAGCATCTTCAGACATCGCTCTCCTCCACAAAATACACGTCGCTGAGGTCTTTGAGATGTCCACCTCCCTCCGCAGGCATGCTCCTAGCCTGGGCCTGTCCCCTCCCCCCCAGTGCAGTTTGCAGGCTGTGGACATATTTCACCGGTGATTTTACCCTGTCTGGTACCAGCTCCCAGAGTCCTCTGGCAGAGGAAAGCAGGCATGCTGGTGGGTCAGGCAATTCTCTGCACATACCAGGATGGCTTTCTTTCCCTGCTTTCCCAGCTCAGCATCTTCAGACATCGCTCTCCTCCACAAAATACACGTCGCTGAGGTCTTTGAGATGTCCACCTCCCTCCGCAGGCATGCTCCTAGCCTGGGCCTGTCCCCTCCTCCCCAGAGCAGTTTGCAGGCTGTGGCCAATCTGTGCTACCTGTACCTTCCAGCCTGACCTCTAAGGAGTGGATTGCTATGTACCCAGCAGGTTGGAGAGGCGAGAGGGCCTTCCTGGCGTGGCGCAGGACACCCTGCACACCCCCTGAGCAGCTACCTGGGCCACGAGGAGCCCTGATCCTCAGTGGAAGCAAGCAAATAAAATGGACACATTTAAAAAGGCACATTCAACTTCATATTAGATTTTCAGATCCATAAAATGGAAACCAAAAGCCTATTGCTTTCATATCACAAACTTCAAAAAGCAGGCCCCAAAACATCTTCTTGTTGGTAGGGCTACTAGAAACAAAAAGGGATTTTCAACAGGAGAAAACCCCCAGATGATCTTTCAGTGTCAGAGGTGGAGAGATGTTGATGTTTTCAATACTATCGAGAGGCTGTTTCAGAAGCAAGGCTCATCCTTGGAGTTTGATTCTGTTAAAAGTGTGTTTCCCCACCCAACGCCCCTCGAGGGGCCACACACACCTTGAAAAGCCTGCAGTGCCCTGCCATCCATCTGCAGCCAAATTCCTGGCAAAGGAACAGCCCACAGAGATTTCACAGACATCAGTTTCAGAAGCAAGGCTCATCCTTGGAATTTGATTCTGTTAAAAGTGTGTTTCCCCACCCAACGCCCCTCGAGGGGCCACACACACCTTGAAAAGCCTGCAGTACCGTGCCATCCATCTGCAGCCAAATTCCTGGCAAAGGAACAGCCCACAGAGATTTCACAGACATCCCTGAACCTCTCAAGAAAAATCTGTGGCAGCAGAGGGATTTTCCCCGGGAGAACAAATGACAACACAGCGCCTGTTTGTTTTCGATGCAGGAAGGAGCCGGGAACATCTGCTCCAAGAAGCCACTTGAAAGATAATCAGGCAATGATGTTGGCAAAACAGCTGTGTGGCAGGCGGAGAAGGGGGGTAGGAGGAGGGAAGCTAGGCTCTGAGCTAGGAGCAGTGCCCAGGAACTCTGCTGCTGCCTAGGAGGCACCCCCACTCCGCCCACACCCACCAGAGCACAGAGGGAGCTTCTGCAGAGATCAGCTCCCATGGGGAGCCCGTCCTTATGCAGAAATGCTGGGTCTAGTCTACATTTCCTGCAGGGTGCAGCTCAAATCCCAGAATGGGACTGACTATGTGGAATTCTACCTGAGCTCTGTAACCCTGGAAAATAGTGATGGTGAAAGAAATTCCTCCAATCCTTTGTGTTCTGGGAAAAGTCTTATGCACCGAAATGTCCTTGCTACAGCACTGTCTGTAAGACCAGACTCAGACCCTCACATTCCCATTCTTTGTTTCATAAATGATTAGCCTAACTGTTTTGTCACCATTAAGCAATCAGAACAAAATGCTTGTTACCGAAATGTGGGTTGTTTCTTTCCTTCACCCAGGCCCCTGAATCTTAACCCACCCTCAGCCTAAGCCAGCAAGCAACCTCTCCTAGGCTGGAAGCTAGGCTGGCCTCAGGATAAAACGTTCTCTGATCTGAATTCCTGTCGTCAACGGCTCTCATCTAGCTTCCCTATGCCCTGCTCTTTCTACCTTGTGTATTCCTCCTTATAAAAGAAAATGCCTTTCCTGCCTAACCTCTGAGATGCTTGCAGATCTCATGGTCAGATGGTTTTCCCTATTGCAATAGTCCCTTTCCCCCCTCTTGGAATACTACTTTTGAATAAAATGCCTCCTTACTGAAGTCTGCATTTGCTTTTTATTGACAGGACATGAAGTTCCTCTGAAGTCAACTCTTTCAGGGCAGCTTGACCCCAGAACCTGAGATTCCACCATAGAGCCACACTTTCGGATTAAAAGTGGAGATGGAACCTCAGAAGACTCAGGATTCTGCCTGCTACCCACCTACAGGACAATGAAGCAAATGATGACTCAACACGCTGACACTGGGAAGTGAGCTCTGGAGGCTGTGGTCAGACAACACCTAGGGTCAGGCAAGGGTGGGGCTCCCTCAGCTCCAGCATCTTCTCACTTTCCTGCTCCACCCTCAGAGCAGGACAGTGGGGATTCCTGGTTGCAGGATGTCCCTGTGAGCCTGCAATCCCTCAGACTGAAAAAAGCCCCAGCAGGGAGTCAGGGCCTTGGGCCCAAGACAGGGAAGCCATCCACAGCTCCGGAAAGCATTTCTGCAATCACAGCTTCAAGAAAAGGCACTTTCAGAGTAAACTGAAACGAACAACAACAACAAAAAAAAACATGAAAGTCCATTGGCAAATATCTCTGAACCAAGGTTTGACTGTCTGTTTCCACATAGGGTGATCTCAGAGGCAGGCTATGGGAGTGGGAGGGGACTGCCCCTCACACCAGGCCACTGCAGATGGGGACAGCAACTCAGTCGAGTTGGAAATGATAACAAGACATGCACTCAGAGAATGGTGTGAGGGAGGCACAATGCTACAATGCTCTTGTTTGTCATCTCCAGGTCAGCTCACCACCACAATTCTCACACAGCACCAATTCCATTGATTAAATCTATGTGCATCTCAGTTTGGCTCCCCTCCAAAGCAGACCTTGAGACAAAGATTTGACGGAAAGTAGTTCATTTGGGAGGTAATCTCAGGAAGTAGCAGCAAGAGAGTATAGAAGTGAGAAAGGAGAGAAAAGGAAGCCAATCCAGACTGTGTTAAAGAGCAGATGACCCATGCAGGCACCAGGGGCTCATTGGAGGAGTAGCCAGACAGCTCCTACTTGCCCCAAACCTACCCCATTTTAAGTGCTCATCAAGTCTCCCTCCAGCGTAGAGCTTCTGTCCATGGAGGTGTCCTAGAGTGTAGGAAAAGAAAGGTCCCTTAGTAAACTGGTTTTCAAGCTGCATTCTCTATGGGGGAGGTACCTAAAGAGCTACTGGTGGAAGGAGACTAGCATTCAGCCTCACTCAACTGGAACACTTCTCTGCTTAAAATTTTGGGACTCCACTTATAATATTTTTGGAGAGCTCAGCAGGTTGAGAGTAAAGGCTAGATTTACTTCTGCTTCTGGGAAGATAGAGTAGATGTACTGTTCCCTATTCCTCTTGCTATGTACAACTAAACACCCTGGACAAGAAGACTCTGAAATGTGGATAGAAGGCACACAGGCTAGAGACATCAGTACCCAAGGAAACACAATGATGAGTTTGTTAGATAGTCTTTATGATCCATATATCTCAGACATGGAGCTGAAGAAGTCAACAACCTAGAAACTCCAACAGGTACAGACAAAAAGAAGTCCAACAAAAGCTTGCTCTTTCTAGCTGAAGGACAGGTAAAGAGGCAGCGTGGTAAGACAGAAAACATAAGCAATAATGCTTTACTCCAGCCAAACTCCACAGAAAGAAGCCAGAGAAAAATGGTACATTACATACAGATGAAAAACTATTTCAATTACAGTGGGTTTCTCATCAGGAGCCACAGAGACCAGAAGAAGTGACATATTTTTTGAGTGCTGAAGGAAAAGAAGTGTCAACCCAGAATTTTATACCCAGCAAAAATATTTCTCAAAAATGAAGGATATACACAGAAATACCTTGATATTCATAAATGAAGAAAAACTAAGGGAATTGGTTTACAACACATCTACCTGAAAAGAATAACTAAAAAAAAATTCTCTAAACAGAAAGAAACTATAAAAAAAGGAACCTTGAGAATCAGGAAGGAATAAAGAACATATTAAGCATAAATATGGGTAAAAACAATAGACTTTCCTTCCATTGTTGAGTATTATAATTTGTGTTTGATGGTTGAAGCAACAGTTATAACACCATCTTATGTGGTTTTAAATGAATGTGGAAGAAATAGTTAAAACAATTAAAAACAGGGGAGGGTAATGAGAAATAAAGGGAGTTAAGGTTTCATCCATGCTTCACTTGGACTGGTAAAATGATGACACCAGTATACTGTAAAAAGTTAAGTATATACAATGCAATACCTACAGCAACCACTAAAATGCTATACAAAGAAATATGTTCAAGCTATACAGCAACAAATTTGAAAGTCTGGAGGAAATGGATAAATTTCTGGATACGTGCAACCTGCCAAGGCTGAACCAAGAAGAAATAGAAAACCTGAACAGACCAATAACAAGCAATAAGATTGAATCAATAATCATCCATCTCCCAACAATGAAAAGCCCAGGGCCAGATGGCTTCACTGGTGAATTCTACCAAATTTTTAAAGAATTAATACCACTTCTTTTCAAACTATTCCAAAAAATCAAAATAGAGACCATTCTCCAAAACTCATTCTATGATGCTAACATCACTCTGATACTAAAATCATACACTGACACAACAATAACAGCAAAACTACAGGCCAATATCCTTGATGAACACAGATACCAAAATTCTCAACAAAATACTAGCAAACAAAATTCAATAGCTCATTAAAAAATCTACATACCATGATCAAATGGGATTTATTCCTCAGATGCAAGGATGGTTCAACATATGCAAATCAATAAATGTGATACACCACATCAACAAAATG
Organism: Galeopterus variegatus; assembly: GCF_000696425.1. Lineage (NCBI taxonomy): Eukaryota > Metazoa > Chordata > Mammalia > Dermoptera > Cynocephalidae > Galeopterus > Galeopterus variegatus. The sequence continues at coordinate 81,557 of NW_007729957.1, read as the reverse complement.
AATAACAAAACCATATAATCATCTCAGTAGATGCAGAAAAAGCATTTGACAAAATTCAACATTGCTTCATTGTAAGGATTCAACAAATAAGGCATAGAGGGAAAGTATCTCAACACAATAAAAGCCATATATGACAAACCCACAGCTGATGTCATCCTGAATGGGAAAAAGCTTTAAACTTTTCCTTTAAAAACAAGAACAAGACAAGGATGCTCACTCTCATCACTCCTATTCAACATAGTATTATAAGTTCTAGCCAAAACAATCAGGCAAGAGAAGGAAATTAATGGCATCCAAATGGAAAAAATGAAGTCAAATTGTCCCTGTTTGCAGGTGACATGATCTCACATATAGAAAAACCTAAAGACTCTACCAAAAAACTCTTAGAACTGATAAGCAAATTCAGCAAAGTTGCAGGATACAAAATTGATATGCAAAAATCACTAGCATTTCTGTAAACCAACAACAAACTAGCAGAAAAAGAAATCAAGAAAGCAAGCCCATTTACAATAGCCACCAAAAAAATAAAATACCTAGGAATAAATCTAACCAAGGAGGTGAAAGATCTCTATAATGAAAACTATAAAACACTGATGAAGGAAATTAAAGAGGACACCAAAAAATGCAAAGACATCACATGTTCATGGATTGGAAGAATGTTGTAAAAATGTTAATACTTCTCAAAGCAACCTACAGATTCAATGCAATCCCCATCAAAATACCAATGGCATTTTTCACAGAAATAGAAATAATAATAATAATAATAACCCTAACATTCATATGGAACAACAAAAGACTCCAAATAGCCAAAGCAATCTTGAGCAAAAATAAATAAATAAATAAATAAATAAATAAATAAATAAAGCCAGAGGAATTACATTACCTGACTTCAAAATATACTACAATGCTATAGTAACCAAAACAGCATGGTACTGGCATAAACACAGACACATGGACCAATGGAGCAGAATTGAGAACCCAGAAATTAACTCATGTGTTACAGCCAACTGATCTTTGACAAAGGTGCCAAGAACATACATTGGGGAAAGGACAGCCTCTTCAGTAAGTGGTGCTGGAAAAACTGGACATCCATGTGTACAAGAATAAAACTAGACCCCTATCTCTCACTGTATATCAAAATCAACTTAACATGGATTAAAGACTTAGATATAATGCCTAAAGCTATAAAACTCCTAAAAGAAAACACAGGTGATAGGCTTCAGGATGTAGGACTGGACAAAGATTTTATGAATAAGACCTTAAAAGCACAGATAACACGAGAAAAAAATAAACAAATGGGACTATATCAAACTTAATATCTTCTGCATAGTGAAAGAAACAATCAACAGAGTAGAAAGACAACCTATAGAATGGGAGAAAATATTTGCAAACTATGCATTTGATTAATATCTAGAATATACAAGGAACTCAAACAACTTAAAAAAAATAATTTTCAAAAAAAATTTGACTAAAAAATGAGCAAGGAAGCTGAATAGATGCTTCTCAAAAGAAGACATACAAATGGCCAACAGGTATATTAGCTCAACATCACTAATCATCAGAGAAATACAAATCAAAATTACATTGAGATATTGTCTCACCCCAGTTAGACTGGCTGTTACCAAAAAAAATGGAAAATAACAAATACTGGTGAGGACGTGGAGAAAGGGGGACCATTATACACCAGATAGGAAAAATAAGTTCTATGGAAGTACAGTTGAGCTAAGCATCTATAATTAACAATAAATTACTACGTATTATCAAATGGCTAGAAGAGAGGAGATCAAAGGTCCTTAACTCAAAGAAATGATTACACTTTATAATTATGAATATGCTATTTACCCTGATTTTATCATTACATGTTGTATACATGCATGGATATTCAACTCTGTACCCCACAAATATGTATAATTAATATGTTTCAACTAAAAAAAAGTGGTATATTTAAAAGCACTATAGGTAAATCAAAATAGAATTCTAAAAAATGTTCATGTAACCCACAGGAAGGCAGAAAAATGAAAACAGAAACAAAAAAATAGACAAAAAACAAAATGACAAACTCTGACATGTCAATAATCAAATTAAATGTAAATGGCTTAAATACAAATAAAAAACAGAGTATATTAAAAAGTATGACCCAACTAAATGATGCTACAATACACTTCATAAATAATGTAAACCACAGCCCTAATAATCACCCATGGCCTTACATAGGCAGGTTGAAAGTAAAAAAAAAAAAAAAAAAAAATGGTATACTCTGACATGTCAATAATCAAATTAAATGTAAATGGCTTAAATACAAATAAAAAACAGAGTATATTAAAAAGTATGACCCAACTAAATGATGCTACAATACACTTCATAAATAATGTAAACCACAGCCCTAATAATCACCCATGGCCTTACATAGGCAGGTTGAAAGTAAAAAAAAAAAAAAAAAGGAAAAGATATACCACATAAACATTAATGAAAGAAAAATAGAAGTATATATATTAACAATCAGGTAAAGAAGTAGACTTTGATGTAAAGAAAGTTATCAGAGATAGAGAGGGACATTATATAATGATTAAAGGGTCAATCTGCCAAGAAGACATGGTAATCCTAAATATGAATTCACCAAATAAAAGTGATACAAAATATGTAAAGCAAAAACAGAACTTAAAGGAGAAATAGTCAAATCCACATTATAATTGGAGACTTAAATATCCCTCTGTCAACAATTTATAGAATGACTAGACAGAAAACCAGCAAGGATGTCAAAGAACTTATCACTATCAGCAACAGTTTCTCATCAACATTTATAGAACACTCCACCCAACAACATTACCTTCAAGTGCCCACAGAACATACACCAAGATAGACCATATCCTGGACCATAAAACAACCCTCTAACTTAAAACAATTGAAATCATACAGACTGTGTTCTGCACCAATAGAATCAAACCAGAAACTAGTAAAAGAAAGATAACAGGAAAACTCCCAAACAAAACACCCTTCTAAATAATCCATGGGTCAAAGATGAGATCTCAAGGGAAATTTTGAAAGTACATGGAACCAAATGAAAATGGAAATACTACATACCAAAATTTGTGGGACACAGCAAAAGCAATGCTAAGGTGAAAATTTATAACACTAAGTACATACAAGGGTACTTCAAAAAGTTCATGGAAAAATAGAATTGAGAAATAATATGAATATTTCCATGAACGTTTTGAAGTACCCTGGTACATAAGAAAAGAAGACAAGTCTCAAATCAATAATCTAAGCTCCCACTTCAAGAACCTCAGAAAAAGAGGAGTAAAATAAAGCAAGTAGAAGGAAGGAAATATTAAATATTAAAAGCAAAACTGATGAAATTGAAAACATAAAAACGATAGAGAAAATCAATGACACAAAGAGCTGTTTCTTTGAAAAGACCAATAAAACTGGCTAATTTCTAGAAAAAGTTACAAGGCAAAAAGAGAAAAGACAAAAATTACCAATATCAGAAATTAAACAGGAGCTATCACTACAGATCCTGCAGAAATCACAAGCACAATAAGCGAATACTGCAAGTCCACACACATAAATTTCACAACTTAGATGAAATGGACCAACTTCTTTAAAAAACCACAAACTACCACAATTCACATAATATGAAATAGATAATTTGAATACAACTATCACTGTAACTTATAATTATTCGAGGAACTCTTCAGGCCCAGATGGTTTCACAGGTAAATACTACCAAATGTTTAAAGGAGAATCAACACCAATTCTACCCAATTTCTTCCAGAAAATAGAAGAGGAAGAAACACCACCCAATTATTTTAGTACTATATTTATACCAAATCCAAAGATACAATGATTCCTCAAGAATGTAGATGCAAAAATTCTTAACACAATGTTAGCAAATGGAATTCAGCAATATGTAAGAAGAAATATACACCATGATCAAGTGGGGTTTATTCCAGAGATGCATGCTGGTTCAATATCTGAAGATTAATCAATGTAATCAACCACATTAACAACTGAAATAAGAAAAATAACATTATCCTATCAATCAATGCAAAAAAAAAAAGCATTTGGCCAAATTCAGCAATAATTAATCATAAAAATTCTCAGAAAAATAGAAATAGAGGGGTAACTTCCTCAACTTGATGAAAAAATCTACAAAATACCTTCAGCTAATATTATACTTAATGGCAAAAGACTGAATCCATATAAGACCAAGAACAGGCAAATTTGTTTGCTCTCATCTCTCTCATTCAACATAGTTCTAGAAGTTTTAGCCAATGCAATAAGGCAAGAAAAGAAAAAAAAAAGCATACAGATCAAAAAAGAAAAAAAAAAGACTAAACATCTGTTCCTACATGAAGATAATAAGATTGTCTGCATATAAAAATCCCAAGGATGCTATAAAAGTACAAAAAACAAAAACAGAAACCTAGATCCAATCAGTGACCTTGTATCACAAGATACAAGATAAACATACAAAAATCAATTATATTTCTATATACTACTAGTGAACATATGGATACCAAAATTAAAAATTAAAAAAAAACATTTACAACAGCTCAAAAAAAAAAGACATACTTAGGGTGTGAATCTAATAAAACTTGTATGGGAGCTCTATGCTGAAAACTATGCAATGCTGATAGAAGAAATCAAAGAAGATCTAGACAAATGGGGAGACATACTGTATTCATGGATAGGAAGACTCAACATAGTAAAAATGTCAATTCTTCCAAATTGATGTACAGATTTAACACAGTTCATATCAAAATCCCAGCAAGATTTTACAAGATGATTCTAAAATTTATATGGAAAGGCAAAGAACTATAACAGCTAAAACAACTTCAACTAGAAGAATAAAGTGGGAAAAGTCAGTCTACCAGATTTCAAGATTTTTATAGCCACTGTATACAGGACTGTTTACCACTGGCAGAGTGATAGACACATCAGTAGAGCAGAACAGAGAACTCAGAAATAGACCCACACAGTATGTCCAATGGATTTTTGAAGAAGGTACAAAAACTACTACTGGAGTAAAGATAGCTGTTGTGGATTGATTGAATTGTGTCCCCCAAATTTCGTATATTAAAAGCTTAATCCGCATTGCAACTGTTGAAGGTAGAAAATCTTATTATGATAATTGAAAGGTGAGGCCTTGAAGAGGTGATTAGATTGTAGAGCCATGCCATAGTGAATTAAAAACGGTAGTCATGGGCATGATCTGGAGGGCTTTAAAAGGAGAGTGAATGCGGGGGTTAGTCTCTCTCTGCTCCACCATTTCACAGTGTGATATCCTGCAGTCAATGTCACCACCAAGGCCTTTACCATATGTGTTCCCTGGACTTTGGAGTACCCAGCCGCAGAAACTGTAAGCAATAAATTTCATTTTCTTATAAATTACCCAGTTCCATGTATTTTGTTATAAGCAGCAGAAATGGACTAATACAATAGCCTTTTCGATAAATAGTGCTGGAGCAGGTGGACATTCATCCGGAGACAAAAAACAACCTTGACCTAAGTCTCATGCTTTATGTAAAAATGAGTTCAAAACAGAAAATGCAAAACTGTTAAACTTTTAGGAAAAAAAAAAAAAAGAAAAAAAGAAAGAAGAAAATCTTTGGAATCTAAGACTAGGCAGAGTTTCTAGACCTGACATCTAAAGTATAATCCATAAAAGGAAAGTTGATAAATCGGACTTCACAAAAAATTAAAAATATTTGTTCTGTGAAAGACTCTTAGGAAAATGAAAAGACAAGTTTACAGAATGGAAGGAAATATTTGCAAACCACATATTCAACAAAGGACTAGTATCTAGAATATGTAAAGAACTCTTGAACCTCAACAGTGAAAAAAAAATCTGATTTAAAAATTGAGAAAACACATGAAGAAACATTTCACCAAAGAGCATATACAGATGGCAAATAGGCACATAAAAAGATATTTATCATCATTAGCCATTAGGGTAATGCAAGTTAAAACTGCAATGTGGTATCACTAAACACCTATCAGAATGGCTAAAATAAAATATAGTGACAACACCAAATGCTGATAAGAACGCAGAGGAACTGGATCACTCTGACACTGCTGGTAGGAATGTAAAATGGCACAGCCACTATGGAAAACAATTTGGCAGTTGCTTTAAAAACTAAACACGCTTCTACCATATGCCAGCAGCTGCACTCCTGGGCATTTATCCCAGAGAAATAAAGAATTATGTTCACACAAAAACCTATGCACAAATGTTTATGGCAGCTTTATTTGTGTTAATCAAAAACTGGAAACAACCCAAACGTCCTTCGGTGGGGAATGGTTAAACACACTGGGGTACATCCACACCATGGAATACTGCTCAGCAATGAAAAGAAATGAACTACTGATACGTGCAGCAACCTGTATGAATCTCCAGAAAGTTATGCGGAGTGGAAAAAGGCAAGCACGAAGGTTACATACTGTATGATTTCATTTATATAGTGTTCTTTGAAATGACAAAATACTGCAAATGAAGACAGATTAGTAGTAGTTGCCCGGGGCTGGGGCTGGGGATGGAGACGGAGGGTCAGAGGAACCTGGGAGTGTTGATAAAAGGGCAAGATGCATGATCCTTGTGGTTATGGTTGTGTTCTGTATCTTGACTGTATTAATATCAATATCTTAGCTGTGATATTATACTATATCATACTATCCAGCTTTGCAAGATGATTCATGGGGAGAAACTGGGTAAAGGGTACATAGGATCTCTCTGTGTTATATCTCACAATTGCATGTGAATCTACAATTACCCGAAATTAAAAAGGTTTTTTTTTTGTTTGTTTGTTTGTTTAAGTACAGGTCTTAGATCTTACCCAATCCCTTCCGGTGACATTTGTGGAAACCGAGGCCCAGAGCAACCAAGAGGACTTTGTTCAAGGTTGCCCCACTGGTCAGCAGCCTGGCCAGGGCCACTGTTTGTCATCACAAGGCTTCTACTTCCCAGTTCATCTTGGTCCTTCTTTCTCTTCAGGAGTCTTACAACTACTGCTTGACACTTGTTCATTTGGAAAGGCTTTGTTCTTACCCTACTGTGTGGGTTACTGAGAAACAGAGGACATCGTCCCTGCCCTCAACAAGCTTAGAGTCTAGTTGGGGAGATAAGACATGTCCATACATAACATGACATAAGACAGAGCAACGTATGGTCAAGCCAGCCTACAAGACACACAATCAGCATAAAAAGAGGAGAGAGAAGGCTCCAGAGAGGAGAGACTTAAGTGGAACCTTGAAATAAAGTTAGAATTTAGATAGGAAGAAATAGGAGAACGGAGCACCCTAGGAAAGCCTTAGCAATGGGGGTGACAGGCAGGGGAACCTGGCTGCAGGAAATGGGGTCAGTGTGGGTAGAGCAAGGACAGATAGGAGAGGAATGGAATGTTGAGCCAGGCAGTCAAGGGCCCCGAACACCAAAGCCAGGAGTTCAGCCTTGACCCTGTAGAGGCCCGACAGGAGCCCCTTTAGTGGCAGTGCCCAGCCCAGAGCACATGCCAGGCTCCACAGACAAGTGGTGCCCCAGTTCACACCCTCCCTTCACAGTCTCATTCTTGAACCATTGTCTGATCCCCACTTCTCTTCTGAAATTGGCTCTTTTGACCTTCCTGGCTGCTCAGTTTGCCACCTATTTTCTTGTTATACCTTCACCTTGATCCCCAGTTATAATACTCGTGTGCCAGAGCAAACATGAATAACATGTAACAGGAAGCAAAATTATTGATGTGGAATCGACCCCCAGCTTCAAAAAAGGAATGATCCCTGCTTGCTGGCTCAGCTTCCAGACTCCCCCATGCTTTTGGAGGACGTAGATAATGCATGAAGCAAAGAGAACTTGGTAAGAAGCCAAGAGGATACATTGCTCTACAAAACGGACAGACCCCAAGGTGGGGCCCGTGGAGAAAATGACAGGACAAAATGACAATGAAATCTGGGGCACTGGAGACAGCGAGACCTTTCATTGCAATTGAGGAAGCCAGTAGAGAGAACAGGACTGGAGTGATGGCCACAGTTTGGGGTCCTCCGAGCTGGTAGTGCTGTTGGACTATCTGAGTAAACGTGTCCAGTGAGCAAGTGGACGTGGCAGGGAGAGCTGGGGGGTGAAGAGACGTCTCTGGGGATCCTTCCCACCAAGGTAACCTGTGCAGCAGGTTGACCTCTACAGCAATGGAGAAAGGTCCTGGCTGACCACGAAGCCCCCTGTGCTTTCTGTGGAGGAAGAAAGAGAAGTTTCCAGTCCTGGCCCCATGTTGTTCCCGCCACTCCACCTTCTCCCACGGCCCTTCCAGCCCTCAGGAGAACGAGGCCTCCACCGCAGCCAAATGAGAAGTTTCCTCCAAGGACACCTGCACGTAATTCCGTCCAGAGCCGGGCTGTCTACGTTGCCTCCCACTTCTGCTGCTGTCTGCTCTTTGCGCTCCTTACCTCAGCCTTGTTCTGCCTGTTCCGTTCCTCCTTCTCCCTTGAACCTGCTCTTTCTCTTCTGTTTTTGCTCTTTCCTCCCTGCCATCTTTATCTCCCTTCCTCCTCCCCATCTCTTTTCTCTCTCTCTCTCCCCCCCCCACTTTCTTTTCCCATCTCTTTCTTGTCTCTCTTTACCTTTTCATCTGTTTATGCCTCTCTCTCTCACGCTCTCTCTCTAGGCGCACACAAACTCACAAATACGTGAATTTGTAAGAGACCAAGAGCTCAGGGAGACTCACAGAAAGGGCTCTAGCAGACTGACTGCAGAGGGCCTCCTTGGCCACCATGGTGGGTGATGAATTACAGAAATACTTTAAGGGGCCGTCCCACTGACAGCAAGCTAAGGTAATATGTCAAGGTACCAGCCCTGAGATGATGAACACCCCCAGAGATCAGGACACCATCACTCTGATTACACTCTAGCACTGCGCGTCAGAGTGCCACAGGGGCATGATGGACGGCAGGGATCTGTCACCACGCTGATGGCCCATTCCAAGCACAACACTCATATCGAGGCTATGATTTAGAGGCAGAGCCCAGACCCCTCCCAAGATGCACACACAGCAAAAGTGGATCCTTTCCTTTCTACTGAAGGGAGAAATTTAAGGAGAGAAACACTTTTAGAGTATAGCTGCAGGGTCAAGGGCTTGGGGAATCGGACAGACCTGGTTTGGAATCTTGGCTCCTCCCCTTATTTTCCTCCCTCCCTGAGGGTGTTGCTTTGTATGTAAATGAGGGTACTAATGTTAGCCTCCCAGGATTAAAATCAAGCTGAAATAATATAATGGTGCAGTTCAAACAGGCAGGACAGAGCCAGGCTCAGGCTCCTGGGACCACCACCCTGACTTGTTGTTCAGTGCACACACAGCAGGAGCTACAAGGCCCAGCCTCTGCCAGGCTGTTCAAGGGGGACAAAGAGGTTCTTCTACTGTATCACTTTTACCTTCACCTCTGTCCTTCCCTCCCTGATGGCCCCAAGGCCAATGACATAGGTCCTGAGGACCTCATCTCAAATTGGCCACCCAGCCTGTCTTGCAAGGAAGTCTGCTCACCAATCCATCTCTCCATTCATTCTCGTTCAGTCAATAGGTATTGAGCACCCACTCGATGCCAGCCCCTGCTCTAGGCACTGGGGATACAGAGTGAATTAAACAGATGAAAACCCCTGCCCTCGAGTGCCAACACACTCAATCCTTATCAGCCCATTTATCTGTCCATGAGCAGTAACCTGGCCCGAGGGCCCTGGAAGTCCAGCCCTGACCCAGACAGACTATGAGATGACAGTGACTTTTTACTCTAAGGGTAAAAAGAGAATTGCATCATGACAGCTCTTGAAAGGAGCATAGCCATTCCCTCATCTGATCCCAAGGAGCTGAAGCCCACAGGCAGATGACGAGTTGCCCAGGGTCATGCAAGGAACACGAGCTTGAGTCAGAGCTGGAACTCATCATGGTACCAGAACTTGAAAGTTTAACTTTCCATGTTAATGAACACCCAGTACAACTCCTCCTTTTACAGGTAAAGGAGCCACGTGGTTCCTGCCCTTAGGAAAATCCAGCCTCCCTGAGGAGAGAAGATACAGATACATGAAAAATTAGAATCTACATCATGTTCACATAGGATGTCTCATTTCATCCGCACACAACCCCGAATGTCAAGCATTGTGATCCCATTTTACAGGTGAGGGGACTGAGGGCATGAAGTTAAGTGATGGGCCATGTTAATTCTGGCTCTCCTCCCTACATATAGAAGAATAGAAAAATGAGGTTTACTACATAGACACATATACACAAACCGATTTTATTATTTTTCTAATTTTAGCATTCTGTTGCAAGCACATTCCCATGTTATTAAATATTCTTCAAATATATGCTTTTAAAAATGTGTTCTACAACATAAATATACCATATTTTATTAATTATTTGTTGTTACATGTCTCAATTACTTCCAGTATTTAGGTATGATAAATAATGCTTTGATGAACATTCTGATGTAGGTCTGTCTCCAATGTTGTCTTAGGATGAATTCCTAGAAGTAGAACTATTGAGTCGAAAAATATTAAAAATGTTGAAATTCTTCCAGACAGGTTGTGCTAATCTATGCTATAATTTTATCACATGGTCACTGACATTTATCACCACCATCATGATCATCAGTCGTCATCATAACAATCACCATCATCAATCGCAACAATTGGAAAAGGAAAAGGGATTTTATTATTGTTTTGTTTTGCATTTCTTTAGCTAACAGTAAAATGAAACATTTTCTTATATGTTAGCCATGTATGTCCTATTTTGTGAATGCTATTTGCCAGTTTCTTTGCTGGGTCGTTAGTCTTTTTCTTTAGACTTTAAAAGAGCTCTTTATATAGTAAGGCTGTTAATCTTTTGGCATATCTGTTGCAAATATTTTTCTCAATTCATCATTTGCCTTTTTATTTTTGTACTCTCTTTTTTAAAATATATATTTAGAAGTTTTGTGCATGCAGTTCTACTGACAATTTCCTTTGTGATTTCTTCAATTGCTTTTAAGCTTAGACAGGTGTTACCCACTCAAGATCATTTAAATAGTCACTAAGGTTTTCATTGATTGTTATGAGCTTTCTTCGTGTTGTGAGCTTTTCTTTAGTGCTATAATTTACATGGAATTTACTTAAAAAAAAGGTAAAGATCTAAAATAATTGCCTCCCAAGTAGTCAATTTTCTCGACACCATTGGTTAACCCAACCCTTTCCCATTGATTTGCAATACTTTTTTTGTCTCATGTTGCTTTTATACCTTGATAAGTTTGGTTTTAGAGTAGACAGCTATGTACCTTTGATGCTGACTGGTTCTTGTGTCAGTACCATGCCTTACAGTTGCAGTAGCTTTAAAATACATTTTAATATATGTTAAAGGAAATCCTGACCTCTTGTTCTTTCAAAAATTTCTTAGCTATTTTTAACTTGTTATTCTTCCAGATTCGCTGTGGTGCTCTTTTGTCAAATTACCAAAAGTTTCCATCAAGATTTCCATTAGATTTTTGCTAGATCTATGTATTAACTTAGGAAAAATTAACACCTTTCATTATTTCTTTTCCCTAGCTAAGAACATATTATATTTCCCCATTCATTCAAATCTTCTCTTACACAAAACTAGTAAAGTTTTGTGGCTTTCTTTATGAAAGTCCCACACAATTCCCGCTGAGAATTATTCAGAGACAGATTATGTTTTTGTTTGCTTGTCTTCAAACTGCTTATTGTGAGTACATAAGAAAGTTCTTGATTTTTATATGTTTATCTCGTGTATCAGAGAGGAGGATGTATTCACTAGTAATATTCCCAGTGATTATTCACAAGAAAATTAGTCAGACGGAATGAAGAGTTATGATCCCCAGGGGTTTCAGCCCCTTTCCTCACTGTGGGTGTGGGGACAGCCGAGAGTCACAGAATGCCTTGTTAGACTCAGGGCAGTAGGGTCCAAAAGGTGACAGACAAAGTGTAGGTGGGAGAGGAGGTGCCAGCAATGAAAGAAGAGTCTAAACAAAGAAGTAACAGTGTACTAGCTGCTGCCATGAGTGTGTAGCTCTAAAGAGAGGAAAGATCGTGTAGAGAGAATTTCTGGAAAACCTTTTACGTAGTGGGATGTGTAAAAACTCTGGCCATGACAACCCCTTTAAGAAAGCCTACGGTAAAGATGCACATGATTCCTCAAGGTTTCTGGAGTCAAACTTAGGTTGACTTTTGGTACAACCCCATGCTTAGACTGAGCCATGTGGGACCCTGAGATTTTTAGGGTTACCATTCATTTGGCCACTTTACCAGGGTCTATTATAAATTCTAACAGTTTTTCTATTGATTCTTTTTGCTTCCTGGATATGTGATTATATAACCTAAAACGAATAATAGTTTTCGCTTCATTTCTTTACTTAGGGTGCTGTTTTTTCCTACTTTAAAAAATTTTGCGTACATTAGAAGTTCCAGGAAAATGTTTAAAAAGATATTGTTGATAGAGGATATCTTTATCTGATCCCTATTTTAAGATAGTTTTTCTTCACCAGGTTAAAGAAATATCTTTCCTCTCAAGTTTTTTGAGGGGTGTGTTTGCGTGTGTAGTGTTTGTCCTCAAGAATGGGTGTCATCACGGTCATTTCAGTGGGAAGATAGCGAGAGGCATTTCCATGACAACTGCCGCCACCACCACCTATGACTGTGCATGTTACGGATGAAGCCCGTGGGAGGTTCTGATCCGTGTGGAGGCCGAGCTCATGGCAACAACGGCAGACCGGAGGCCCAGCCGGGGGAGGGCCCAGACGGCTGCTCCTTTGTCTCTCTGCAGAAGCAGAAACAGCCATCTGCAAAAGCAGGCGGTTTTGTTCTTAACCCTGGAAAGCTGGGCCTTCTGTAGCATTTTGGTTCTGAGGAATCCAGGTATCTATCCCAAGTAATTTTGCAAAAAATAGCCAAAGCTCTAGGGAGGATGAAGGTGCCATCAGCCTTTCTCATTCTTATTTCTCTGGTTTTTCTCGTCCTCTGTTTTTCTTCTCTCTCTCCCTTTTTCTTTCCTCCCCCTTTTCTTTCCTTTCTCTGCCTCTCCTTTCCCCTCCTTTGCCTCTTCTTTTCCTTTCTCTCTTCCTCTCTCCAGCCTCCCTTTAGCTCCACCCTGCTCTAGCCGCTCCCTCTTCCTTCTTTTTCAACTTATCTTTCTTCCTTGACCAGTCTCTCCCCTTTCCTCCCTTTTCTCCCCTCTCTTTCTATTCTCCCTACCTCTTCCTTCTTTTCTACTCAAAGTTCATTCTTTACTCTTCCTCTCTCCTTCCTACCAGAAAAACCAATTTACAAAGGAAAGAGAGGGAAAAAGAATATTTGATAATGCTTGTGTTGTCAACAGCTGAAAGAGGCCAAGGCCATCTTATCAGCCACTGGAAGTGCAGAGCCCACATCTCTGGTCCAAGCTGGAGGGGAGCTGCTGAAAGCTGCCGCCCCTCACGCTTCAGGTTCAATGCACACAAAGCCAGTCGAGGGCAGAAGAGGAGGCAGGTTTCTCCGCAGTCTCCTGCACATAAACTTCCCCCTCCCCAGCCCACCTGCCCCACCCCTGTGCCCTGCTCACATGCTCACCTCCCCCCACTGACACCACCACACACCTGTGCATGCACACATACACGCACACTCCCGTGCACCCGGCCTGGCCATCTGTCCACAGGCTCACTCCTGCTCCTCCCTCCATCCTTGGCCTGTGCCCCCTCCTCCTCACCTTCACAGATCCCTACAACCTCCCACACTGAGTTCAAGTCCCACCTCCACCGAGAAGCCCTCTCTGACCACCCCAGCTATCAGTACCTTCCCTTCTCTAAAGCCCTAAGAACCGTGGGATTGCAGTGTGCACTGGACCTAAAACTCACTTAGCCCAGCACCTCCCCAACCAGAACATATCTGGGACTTTGGGAAGCTAACTGACTTACACATAAGGACACATACGGAGCAATGTCTATGAGCCCTTAATGGTAAGAATGAATAAAAACGTATCCACTGAGACTGGGAAATCATGTGTTACACCCTGTGCCATTGTTTCTAAACGGGAGTAGAAGCTTCTCAAAGGCAGGAATCACAATTCAGCCTTCTTCACATGCCCGAAGTGCCCAACTTCAGCTGAGCACATAGTAAACACTCAACAAGGACTTCAATGAATGAATGGATGAATGGGGTGAGCAACTGAATAAATGGGGTGAGCTTAAATAAAGGAATGATCGACAGCATGAATAAATGAAAGACCATAGGAACAAATCCTTAAGAAGCTGTTTTAATAACTGAGTTTGGGTAAAAAAATGCCAGCGAAGTGTCTTTAGTGATGTTTCCCTTGTTAATGATGGAGGGGAGAAATCTGAAATGAGGCTGAGGACAGAAACTGAGGTCGGGAGGTGCTGGGGTGGAAAGTCAAGAGCACAGGACTTCATATCCAGACCTGGGTTAAGTCCTACACGTGCCTCCCGCCTGGCATTGCAGCAGTCCCCGCTGTGCCTCCCTCTCAGTGTTGTGCGAGGTCAAATGAGATCGTGGATATGAAAGTGTCTTGCAAACTCGGAAGTGCTGTATGCACACCTTATCGTTCCATTTAACTTTGGTATGAGGCCAAAGGAAGTGGACAGTGGGCCAGCCTTGTATCTGCACGTGCACGGGGACCAGCGCCATACTGGCTGACTGGCAGAGTTTGAATCTCACCCCGGTGCTGCCTGCATCATGCCTCAGCTGCTCCCCGAACCTCAGACACTCAAGACAAGCAGAGACACTCAAGAGCTGCGGAGTGCATGGGCTCATCAGGGAAATGATCCTCAGAACGGCTGCAGGCAGGGAAGGCTTTTCACCCTCAGTGGAAATGTCGGTGCCCACCCGGCCCCGCCCACTGCCCTCTCCCACACCCCCTTTGGACCTGTGGAACTTTTCGCACCTGCATTTTGCTGAAGTACACACACGCTCTTCTGAAAGAGAGTATTAGGCAGAGGAAATGGAAAATTTGGGGCCTGATTCACACTTACCAATTCTCAGAAAGTCCCCAAAACAGTCTCCACAATGGGGACACGCCCACCCACCCAGCTGTCCCAGGTGCCTCTTGATAAAGGTCCTCATTTGTTAATGGTGGCCACGTGGAAGGCACAGCCATGCAGAGCCCTGCGGGGACAGCCTGCCTCATCACAGCCACGAAGGCTCATAGGTCACTAGAAACATGAACCACAGATGTCAGCTAGACCATAGGTCTTCAAGTACTTTTTAAGTAATGGAAATCTTTCTTTGATTAGAAGCCCTTACGAAACCCCAGTCTTTAAAGCAGACATAAATAGAGCTGCCTCCAGATGGAGTGAGGGCTGAATCCCCCACTCCCACCCACATACGCATACTTGGGGTCATGAGTTCCACCCCTTGAAGACACCTGAGCCATTTCTACAAATTGCTAGGACAGTGCCAAAAACAGACCTCATGTTAAGACTGGGTAAACTGAGGGCTGAAGAGAAGACACCTCACAGCCAAGACCAAGCAGCATATTCATGGTAGACATAGGGCTGGAACCCTGGCTCTGTCTGCCAGCCCAAGACCCATGCAGAAGCAGAAGGGCTGTGCTCATGAGAATTAGTTCCTGAGCCAGGGTAGAGTGGTGTAGAAACACCAGTAGGTGCCATCAAGTAGCCTGCATGGACGACCTGGTCTTACCCCAAAGCCTTGCTACACTTGTAAGAATGCTCTGGTATCCTGAGTTGCTCGTGGAATCAATGAATCAACAGGAGCACTAGCATGGGAACCAGAGGACTACGTACTTGCTCCCAGTCTGCCTCTCACCTGCCAGCGACGTTGCACCAATGACCTCTGCCTGGAGTTTGACTCACGATCTCCAGGATCCCTTCCGGCTTCAATACTCCACACACAGGCACTGAGGTGAAGCTTCATTCCCTACAGCTAGCACAGGATTCATCTAAGCAGGAACGGTCTCCATCCGGAGAGACACCTCAGATGGTGAGGTCTGAGGCATGTGGTGGGCGACACAGCTGAGAGCATGGGGCAAAGGGCAACCTGCCCTATAGGGAATGAGGAAACACACAGGGGGTTATTTAAAATGGAAAAAGGGAGCAAGAGTCAGAGAAGGGGGAGTTGCAGAGCAGCCAGATGGTACAAGCTGTAGCCACCTGCAGTGAGTGGCAAGAGAGAAGCATGCCATGGTGGGGCGGCCAGAAGGGGACACCTGATGCGCAGCTGGAAGTTGTTTGCACTGTGGTGATGTAAACCCTTCCCTCATCCCCACCCCCGCCCCACCCATATCTTCAAATGCATCTACCCGAAGCACACCCAGCAGGTCAGCCCAATGACAGTGGGACAGCTCTATGGGCTGGAGTGTTTCTGAGAAGGACTTAAAAAGGTTCTGAATTGGGGGTAAAAAGGAAATCAGAGGGTTTTTTTTTTTTTCATTTATTCATTCATGCTGCAGATAATGTGCTGAGCCCCTTCTGTGTAGCGATACAAGCATAAATGAGCCCCATCCTTTTGCTTAAGAAGTGCACCATCTGGTAGGGGGTGGACAAGTTCTGAAGAGTAGAAAGGAGGTGCAAGGGCAGTCCAGGCAAGGGAACAGCTTGAGCAAAATTGTAGAAGCAAAAGGCAGGCTCAAGAGCCAGTCAGTTGACCACCTGCATGGAATAGAAGTTTATGAGAACACATTCTAATTCAACAGACCTTTCCTGTGCTCTGAGCTGGACCTGGGATAGGGGCTGGGGACAGAGAGGTTAACAAGGCAATCTCTACTCTCAATCTTGGGCCTTATGTTATAATCTAGAAGGTGCACGGGAACCGTAAGTGGATGCCTTCGCTCACACAGCATGGCTGGCAGCGAGTGCAGGCTACAGAGCAGGCCCGGCCAGCCCCACCGAGAGACAGGAGGGAGGCTGCGCTGCACTGCTATGAAGATAACTGGTAGTGTTGGCTCCAGCGCCTGACAAGAGATGAAGTTTAGTTTGCGGAGATAACCTCTGGGCACTGTAATGAAGTCCCTGGGCTGTGCCTGGAAGGCCAGAGCCTTAATGAAAACAGCCCAAGGAAAACAGCAGGGTTGGCACTCTTGAAGACATTCTACCCTAAAGATACAAAGATATAGCACCTACAAACATATGGGTGGGCTGTGATCCCAAAACATGTTGCTTTCCCTTGCAAAATGACCCAAATGGTCAGAATAGGCTGTGAGAACCCACCACTGATTTGTGCAATGAAGGCTTCTTGGGTCAGGGCTGGGAAATAGAGGTGGGTTTTATTACTTTTTGTTTTTGTTCCTTTTTTAAAATGCTTTTTTTGTTCTCAGTGTGGCCGAAAAGTCAAGGCAGTTTTAGGTGGTGATGTTTTAAGCTGAGAAGGCAGCCTGGGGTCACCAGCCAGCACCGATGAACAACTTGCGGCAGCGTGAAGAGCCTTGGAGGAAAATGCCCTGGCCTGGGAGTCACAGAAAGTCTGTCCCAGCTTTCAGGCTGTGTGACTTTGGGCGAGTCCCTTCCCTCTCTGGGCCCATTCCTCAGTCGTCCTCCTGCTTCCCTATGCTGTGCCAGTTATAAGAATAAGAAATCAACACACTAAAGACATCAAGGTCAAGGGAGAGGGGCAAGAGCTGAGGTGTAGACAAAGCCGGAGCTTTCAGAAGCAGGTCTTGACCTCTGGCCAACGTAACTGATGGTTGGTGAAAAATGAGGCTCTGACAGGAAAAAGTTCCAGGCATGCTTCCCCTAGAAACAAACTGTGTGGGGTGGGGTGTGTGTTTCACTTTGTTTTGGGGTAGAGCTTGGTTTCTAGCTCCCACCAACATAGCCTGAGAGGACACCCCCTGTGTGTGCTGGTCTCTGGGACTTTCTAAACAACAGGGAGATACGAAGGAGTGAAAACCAGAGCAGGACAGATTTTCCAGCCTTCCTTCAATTCAGGAAGAGAGAAGAGAGAGAGAGGGCCCAAGATTTCCTCCCCAGCCCTTTGCAGGTAGATAGTTAAAGCAAACTCATTTGGCGTTCCCACGGTCCTCTCATCTCGGAGCTAGTGGAGCACAGCCTTCCTTCCCCCCAGGCTGGTCCACCGATACTTACTGAGCCCCTCAGCCTGCTGCTCAGTCCCCCACTCCAAACCCATTTCATGAATTAGATTTTTCTCAAAACAAAATGTTCCCAAAGGCTGGACAAGGGACAGGAATGCTTGCTTTTTAAAAGTCTCCCTTTACCTTCTTCTCCATTGCCTTGCTCTATGTCCTTGATGGAGCCAAAACCTTGATCCTCTGCCCTGAGGGGGTCTGGGTGATGGCCAAGCCTGGTGGTGACCTACCGTCAACCAGCATTCGAGTTGGGCCATGCCTCTAAGAGTGGCTTATCACAAGGTCTCCTCTTCCCGTTGGTAAAGGAAGAGCCTTGGACCAGGGGTCCAGAATTAGGTGGGAGGGAACCCAGCTGGCTGTGAGGACAGTGTCTGATTCTGTGGAGGAAGGGCGCTCTTCTCTGCGAGCGCCATCCCCCTTCCCTGGGGAGAGCAGAGCTGACCTACAGCTTAGAGGTATAGACTGGAAAGTAGCCCAAGTCGGTGTCTTTGAACTCACAAATAGATTTAAAAGTAATAGTAGGCACTTAAAACATGTTTGGAAAAGAGAGTGAGAAGGATCAAGAAAGGAAGAAAAGGGAGGAAGAAAGAAAGGGGGAGGGGAGGAGAGGGAGG
>NW_007729957.1:41475-61881 GCF_000696425.1 Galeopterus variegatus | reverse complement strand
AGGGAGGGGAGGGAGGGGGAGGGGAGGAAGGGCATGGAGGAAGTCACTACTTCTTGGAGGCTCAGTTTGTCATCATGTGCAAAATGGGAATCACTGTCATCAGGCTTGTTGTAAGAATTAGAGGCATAACTTCTGAGAAAACCCCAAAACAATGTTGGCACTCCAGAAACATCGAAGAGGTGAAGCGACTGCCCAGTGACGCACGGCTCATAATTAACAGAGACTGGAACCCAGGGGAGTTGACTCTAAAATCAGTACTTTCCACACCAAACTGCTGCAACAAAACTTCTTTGGAGATAAGGTCACTGAGTCTAACACTTGGTCACATAACATCTGTGGTGACTCCCACCCAGGCTGCTCAGAATGCCCCACAGACACCAAATAACCATGCAGGGAAAGACCACCTCATGCTGGGATTCACCAGAGGAGACAATATTAGTGTCTCCCTGTGGAAACAGACAACCCGATGAGAAATGGGGGGTGGGGTAGTGCTGGAAAAGGCTGGTGAACCCCAGGTGTCTCTTCAAGCCGATGCCACCCAGTAACCTCAGGCCAAGAGAGCATTTTGAGTCACCACCTTGGGTGCTTCCCAGTCTCATCACCTTCCTCTCACCCAAGTTCCACACAGGTTCCCACACATTCTTCTGTTTGCACCATCTCAATGCCAGCCCAGGAATCCCCCAGGCCTCTCTCCTATCATCAGCCGGGATCTGGCAAACAGACCCTTTGGTCACTCAGGGCCACCTATTGCAGGCAGAGAGGGAGGGAGCCTAGAGCCCACCTCTAGGGGAGGCTGGAAGGTGTCATGTGATTTTGGCATCTCCTCTGCCGTTCTAGTATATCTTAACATATGCACAAAGAAACAAGAGATTTTCCAATCAAGATAGATAGAAATTAACATAATTAGCATAATTTCCTGGACACAGGAAATTTAGTGTCTTTAGAAATGTGTGGGCCACACAATAAGCATTCTTTCCCCTTCACCAGAGAGATCAGAATGACCTGGAAGCTTCCGGGGGTAGGGGATGACTGTATGTTTCGTGAGGGTATCCATGTTCCAGGCACTGGGTCAGGGTCTTATAGATCCACCAGTTCTCAAGACTACCCCCTCCCCCAAGAGGCAGGACTTTATCTCTTGCAGGTTAAGAAATTGAAATTCCAAGACTATCAATGACTTATCCAAAGACACACTACATTCCCATTTAAGGCTGCCTACATTCAAAGCCAAGCAGACTTCCATTGCTTTCTTTTTGTGTTTTTAGGGTCTCTACAGACAAGAATCAGGCTTTCTTCTCCACCCAAGAGCATGGTGTTTCTAAAAATCTCCTGGATCTAAAGCCCTCTATAAGGAATGCACTGAATTAAGATGGAGATTGAGCACTCCTGGATTTGTTTTCAAGACCCCTGTTGAGGAGTGAATGTTAAAGTCAATAACTGGTACTGAAGAAATTTTAAATGTTTCCATTAAAGTTTATCAAAATTGATGTGCCAGTTAGCAACGAAGCATCAATCCACGCCCATGCCAGGCACGTAGCAAGAGTCAAATGAAGCCTAAGACAATGTTCTTAATGGCACATTTGAGGAGATAAGACACAGGAAACAGCAGAGAACAATGTGTAACTGTTTCTAATCAAGTATAGAGAAACTTGCTCCACCACTGCTTGACATTCAGCAATTGTTCTAAACTTGCTGAGGCTTCATTTCCTCATCTGCAAAATGGGAACAATGATACTATCTTCTCGTCACAAGAACTGTTCCCCACAGTGCCAGCAGAACACGCTCTCAAAAAACGCTATTAGAATCATGGCTGTTATAAGGGAGGTTTGGGAACTATTATTTATTAAAGAGCTCCTGTGCATCTATGGCTATTCAAGACACCTTCAAATCCTCGATCTAGTTAGTCCTCTGTTACTGTCCTCATTTTCTAGGTTTGGGAACCCATGACACAATTATTCACTAGCAAAGTGAAAATTTAGAGCTAGGTATGTTTGATATCAGGACAGACAAGACCAGATCAAATCAAACGAACAAGTATTTTTTTCACATTGTTGGAACTCTAAAATCTCTAGGATGTTCTGGACCAGGCCATACAGTAGAAGATTCTGCAATGATGGAAATGTCCTAATTTGCACTGGTCAACACAGGAACGCACTTGAAATATGGCTAGTGTGACTGAGGAACCACATTTTAAATTTTACTTAATTTAGTTAATTCAAATGTAAATAGCCACATATGGCTGGTGGCTGCCACATTAGACAGTCCAGGTCCAGACGATAGTTGGTTCCCTCTTAACCTCGCATCCAAGCCCTCTCCCTGCCCCTTCCGATGTCTCCCTGATGGTGACCCACTAGCTCGGGTCCCCTGGCCCTGCACTCTCAACTCACATCCCATTTCATTCCCTGTCTTTGGCCTGCTCATCCCTCACCCAACTCCTCCTGCGTAGGGCCTTCTGCTTCTCTCTGCTTCCTCTTGTGCTCTCGTTTCCTATTGCATCCAGTAAAAACTCCCTAAATCTGGCCCAGGACCCTCAGCATCTTTATTCTCACCTCAATATCCAACACCTCCCTCCCCAAAAATCTACCAGCACCCCAGGTCCAAGGCCCGATGCCCTGGAGGTATGTGATTTNTCTCACCTCAATATCCAACACCTCCCTCCCCAAAAATCTACCAGCACCCCAGGTCCAAGGCCCGATGCCCTGGAGGTATGTGATTTGGTGGTGGTGGAGGAGGCTGGGGGAGGGGATTGGGGCTAACAAAGGGACAGAGTGTTCAAAAGCAACACAGCCAAGACATCAAGAGGTTCCAGGACATTTACTTGTTCCCATATGATAAATACAAAGAGACTAGGTTGGGGCCCCTGCTCCAGGGAGCTTACACAATAAGTGGGGAGCACTGTGGGTCAAATGCGCCTCCCAAAAGTTCATGTACTGGAAACTTGATCTCCGTAACAATGTTAAGAATAGGGGAGCACTGTGGGTCAAATGCGCCTCCCAAAAGTTCATGTACTGGAAACTTGATCTCCGTCGTAACAATGTTAAGAATGTGGGGAACCCCTTTACAGTATGTGGAAGGCAGGGCTTTTCAGAGGTGATTGGATTGTGACGACTGTGCCCTTGTGAACGGATTAATCCATTCACGGAGTTATGGGTTGATGGTAACGAGTTGCCATGGGTGTGGACGAATGGCTTTATAAGGAGAGCAAATGAGAGGGTTAGCTCTCTTGCTTGTGCCATTTCTTGCCATGTGACACCCTGGTCACCACAGGACCCTGTAGAGAGTTCCCACCTAGATGAAGTGGGAACTCTCACCAAATGCCCCCCTGGACCACGGACTTCCCAGCCTCTGAAACTGTAAGAAATCAGTTTCATTACTTTTTAAGTTACCCAGTTTCAGATATTCTGTTACAAGCAACAGAAACAGACTAATACAGGGAGACGTGACACTAACTGAAGAGACGGGAGAGCAATAAGCTTGCGCCACAACACTGAGAAGCACAACATCTACTCAAGGCCAAATGTGCATTCAACCCAGAAGTGCTGCCAGGGTTCGGAGAAGGGAGAGGCCCCTCTGGGCTGGACCCATCAGGGTGCTCCCAGGAGAAGGCAGGGGCTGCCCTCCCAACCCAGGCTCCAACCTCCTCCACCCTGCTCTGGCTGGGAGGCTGACCTATAAGGGCTGCATGAGGGGCTCCTTGTCCTCCACCTTCAAGTTGGGTTTGGCCAAAGTCAAGCAGCAGCAGAGAAGAACAACTGGAGGAAAGAGCAGGGGCATGTCTTCCTCTGGCTTCCTCTCTGCCAGGATAAGGGTTAGCAATGACCAGGTTCCTCTAGTGAGGGGCATGACTCCTACCAGGCAGCCCTGGCTTACCCCTGTGGTTCTCTTGTGGTTCTGGTAAATGCTCCCTCCTCTCACCTCTTCAGCCCTGGGGACAGTAGCAGCTCCCCACTGGTCATAGTCCCAGGGTGCTGCAACATCTCTTTTTTTCTCCCTATCCCCAGCACTTCCTTATAAACAATTCCTCCTTAACTCTCTTCTGTCAAACTTTGTGACACATCATCTGTTTCTTGCCAGGACCCCAACTGATACGGGGTCTGTGCTGGGTCTTAAAGGATGAATAGGATTGATCCAGAAAAACAGCAAAGAAGAACACAAGGATTAAGGGGCAGGGGCAGAAAAGGAAAGTTCTGCAGGGTGGCAAGAGCAGCTGGGCAGGAGAGGGGGCTTCACTAGGGGGGAATCCAGGGCTGAAGCTGGAGCTGGGCTGTGGAGGCTTTGATCACCAGATGAGAGGCTGGGACTGTGAGAGAGGGAAGCCAAAGGACCCCTGCCAAACTAGGATGGTGCTCTGTTTCAGAACCATGGGTTTCCAGGGGTCCTCGTGAGTTGAAAGTTTCTATGGTACTAGCTGTGACTATCATGCAGGCAGCTGATTTTTAAATACACATGACACCATTGGAGAATAAATAAAACTGCACTTGAATAGAATTCCACTCTGGCTTCCATGACAATCAAGTGAGCAAAATTCCACGAATATTATATTCTGTATCAATGACCTGTGGAGTACTGAATGCATACTTCAGTCTGCTAGACAGCAACATTCAAATCCCACCTCTTAATAGCTTATTGGCTAAGCAAATGCAAGGACATATCACACAGTACATAAGCGTAGACATATCACAGTATCACTGTACTTGTCAATTTTCCCTCTGCATAATTCAGATCTTCTCTGTTTTGAAAAAAAAAAAAACTGTTTCTAATACATATTTTACACCAGATGCCATTTGAACAGAGTATGGCATGCCTGAAATGCTATATGCAATGAGATTGGGGCTATTCCTGGGCAATACTTGGCAACTCCTGGGAAAGCACATTGACCTCTGCTGCCTCTGTAGCGAAGAGTGTGTGTGCGCCTTGGGTGGCATTTGTAAAGACAGAGCTGTCAGAGCCACTGCTGCTCCCTTAGCTGGAGAGATATGCAATTCTTTAATAGAATCCTGCATTCATACATATAGAACTATGCTAATATCTTAAAAGATAGGTGAAAAATTCTGACTATAGTTCTCAAATTTTTTTTAAAAAGACTGTTTTGGACAAAACTTTGCCAAGATACCATGATAACAAAAAGTTTTTGCGTCATCCGCTTCCACCTGTTGATTTGCCAAGTGTCAGGATGATCTTGTTTTTTAAAGGAACAATTTTGCATTGCTTATCCTTTTTTTTTTTTCACAGATAACCAATAATACTAATTACCTAAATAGACCTAAGACTTTAGAGTTCAGTGCAATTGCTGACTTGGTTGCATTTTTTCCTGCCATCCTAATTAATTCATGTGGATGAAAAGTCCACTGTGGAAAACACACAGAAGGTGAAAAAGAAATATTCCAGCGATCCATTAAAAGCATTACCACTTAAATTACTGCTCTGTGAAAATCATTAACAAGTAAAATTAACAAAATTAAAAGTACCCATACCTGTGCCAAGGGAGTATAGAATGATACAGCATGTCTACAAGTTTTTCCACAGAATATTATATTATTCTGTGGAAATATTATTACCCATACCTGTGCCAAGGGAGTATAGAATGATACAGCATGTCTACAAGTTTTTCCACAGAATGTTATCTGTTCATATTATTTTTGACAATTCCTGCCCCTGTCTCTTAAGCAGAACATTCTTTTTCCAAATTAAAACCAATTAAAAACTATTTAAGGAACGCTCTGTGACAACAACGTTTAACAAAATTAACACCACTCGCTGAAGAAACAAGGCAGCAGAAGTTGCGAGACTTATCGATGATTTCGCTAATGCCAAATCACAACGGAGACACTTGAAATTTGCCTCTAATTTTCAAATTTGTCTGTGTTGCCTGAATAGCTCTTGGTGCTGAGATATTTTAGAGACTAAGTTTTGAAGTTTGTTTGAATAGTTTTTTGTTGTTGTTATATCATGAAAGAATAATAATTAGTAATGAATACAGTTTCCTATTTTATTGTATACCACATTAAGCACTGAACCCATCTTATGGATGGAGAATCTAAAATGGGTATATTTGTGCAGCAAATGGCAAAAACTGAACCATCACAGTTCTTCAGAAGGGCAAGAGGGGGAAAGTGAATATGTCACCCTTGCTGTGCCCTGCACCATGCATTTTCCTTCACTGTTTATTTTCATCTTCCCAACAACTGTGAAAGGCAGGAATGTCTATTATTCCCTTTTTACAGGTGAGGGGACTTTGACTCAGGGAGAGCAAGTAACTCAGTCAAGGTCCTGTAATGTGGCAAGATTCCAACTTAGATCTACCTGGCTCTAAAACCCTCATAAGGGCAAGGAAGCCTCTTTCCCATGAACCCAGGATCATGGGATGTTTTCTTGCCTGCCTTAATGACTGTCATAAAAGACAGAGTGGGGTCACCGAGGCACAGCTTAGCCTTCTGACGCAATCTGAGGGCATATTTGGCATCAGTCGAATCCCTTGGCACAGCGCCAAGAGCTGCCCCATTTGAGCCCAGGGCACACATAACATTAGCTCTATGGTTAGGCTTGTGAGGTAGGTGCTCAAAGGGCCAGCTTAGTGCAGGGGAAAGACTTGGGCGTGAGTCCCAGCTCTGCTATTTATAGACCTAGGGCAAGGCACTAAAATCTACTGTACCTGAAAAACACATTTAGAAAAAAAAAAAAAGTGGGCGGTGAGGCTGGGAAATAATCTATTCAACATCAAAAAGCTGTCTGGAAGAATAAATTAAATGACCTGAGAAAAAATCCTTGGAAAGGAGCAAAAATGCAGATCCTTCTGCAGGCTACTGAGCCTGCAGAGAAGGGACACTGGCCAGGCCCAGAGCCCTACCATAGGTCCTTGCTGTTCCAAGTGTGGCCCATAGACCAGCAGCACCAGCAGCACCTGGGAGGCTGTCAGGAATTCAGAATATTGAGCCCTACCCCAGACCTACTGATTCAGCATCTGCACTTTGACAAGATGCGAGTATGCACATTCAAGTTTGAGAAGCACTGCCTTCCTGGTCCAGCTCTCCAGTTCTCAGTCTCCAGTGTTTTTAACTGAGAGGGAGGTTGGCTTCATTCACATCTCAATTATTCTTTATTACAAAAATAGAATTGAAAAGGCCCTTGAAGATCATCCAATCCAGGAATGGTGAATATACAGCATAGGTGCAGCCATCCCTTTCCCACAACAGGGTAGACATTGCTAATCAATCAGGGGATTCTTCCACTATGCTCTGAAGCAGCTGCAGTATTCTCCTCCACAGTGCAATCCAGCAAGCCTCATCACTTTTCCGGAGTCACCATGGCTGTGAAGCTGCGTACCACCCCTTCTTTATTCACAGGTTGACCTTGTCTCCAGTTTAAACCTGTTTTCTCAACATTCCATCTAATTTAACATTCATCCCCAGCAAAAGTGTTCAATAAATTATGTGGTTACACTGATTAAATGGAAACAGAGTGCCACCAAAGTTAAATGACGTCCCCAAAAGTAAAGAATCCTATTCCTCTGGTTCAATTCTTCTCTTAACGTCATGGTCCCTCTCTGTTCCACTATCCACATCAAAATTTCATTCCAAGGGAAGGAAGACTTGAAACCTCACAAAGAACTTAGGACGTTACCCTCATGCACTCAAAAGCCAAAATAGAAAGACACCAGAATGTTTTTTAATCATATACATTGTATATTGACAAAATAAAAATTAAAAAAAATAAAAATAAAAAATAAATAAATACTCTGAGACCTTGAACCACACTCCCATGTCCCCTGGCAATCCAGCCCCGTGTCCTGCTTGGAGCTGGAACTGAAGCCGGTATCTTCGCCACCAGGAAAGGATGTCATGTCAAGCCTGCCTCACTCCTGTGGGCTTTACCCAGTTTCCCAGCTGCCTGCCTTAAATGCTTTTGTTCAAAGATCTCCAAAATAGGAGTGAGATTCTGAACTTAATTTTCATTCACATGTAATAGGAGACCGATGCCCCCACTAGGCTGTTGTGCCAACCAGTCGGCAGGAAGCAGCCCATGTTTTTGGAAGGCAAATCATTAAGGACTAGAGTAAGTGTAGGCATATACACTGGCTGGATCTAATTTCAAGGGAAAATTAATGGCAAATTCTTGTAACCACATTAACGGCCATTGTTGTTCATTTGAAATCAGTTAAACATGAAAACAATATGAAAACCATCTTGAGTTCATGGAATATAAACATTTGTCTGTATTTTTTGCCAGTGTCCCAGAGAGACCAGGAGATGTTGGCAGATCGGTGTTCTGTAAACATGCTCACAAAGAGGGGAAAAAAATAAGGAACTTGACTCTTGTTGGGTTAAACTATTTGTCAACTTTTCCATTTCCTCAGTCAAAAGATAATTAAACAGTAAGCAGATGTCAGAATCTAATTGGTTCAAGGAAAGACTGCTCAGTGACTTATGGTGCTTGTAATCTTTTTGTACTATCTGCAAACAGCCCCTTAGTTGGGACAAGAAGCAGAAAGTCACCCAGGTAGTTAATCTGCCCATGGAGGCAGAGGCTCTCCCAACAAATATAAATATACCAATGTACAGTCACTCTTGATATCAAGAAGCAAGTAAGAAAGTTTCTGGAAAAAAATGCTGTAGGCGTATAAGAACAGAAAGAAGCTGTGGGTTTTCCAAAGAGCAGGGAGAGGGGGGAAAAAGGAGAGAAACAGAGAGACAGAGAAGATAGAATGGGGGAGATGGAGATGCGGAGAGGGGAGGGCTGAAAGAAGGAGAGAGAAAGGAGAGGAAAAAATTTCAAGAAAGGAAGTGCTCATGGAGGGAGAGAGACTGAATGTGGTACATTCAAAAGGGCCTGGTCTTCGGAGTCAAGCCTGCTGTTTGTTTCCATCACTTTCTACCATGGGACCTTGGACCATTAGTTTGACCTCCCTGCATTTGTTCCCTCATTTGCCCTGGCTCTACCACAGGCTTGCTGTGAGACATAAAGCGTAATCAATACGAGTGTTTGAAAATTGTAAAACACTATGCAACTGCTTAATTTCTTGTAAGAGAGCAGAGGGGGATTGAGTGGAGGAGAGTTGCAAGAAGGTGAGGTTGTGTGGGTGAGGAAGCTTCCCTCTCTGCTGTGTGTCCTGCTCCACCATAGGGGACCCACAGCAGAGCTGCATGGAGTCCAGTGTGCTTCAGAGTTGAGTGAAACAGCTCTTTCAGATTTTATGAAAGATCCCTCCCCTTAAAACACACAACACATACACACTCTCCATGGGATTCAAATATGTTCCAAGGAGCCAGGTGAGAAACAGACTTGAAAAACAACCACCATGCTGTGTTCATAACTTCGATTCACTTACAACTCCCTTCAGGATGAACCTCTTCACGGAGGACTGTCAACCTCCATTTGCAGACAGACTCCCATTAGGGCATTTTGCCAGTTACCAAACTTGACCAGCATGGACAGAAAGACCTAAACTCAAGATTCCTATCGTGTAACTCTTTAGGTAGTCTGTTCCAAAGAACCAATCAACTCATGAACTTACTCCAGTCTCATCTCTGATGCTACTTTACTTGTGGTCTCAGATCGGCATAAACCCACCCCAGGCTTCCATTTTCCTGTCTTGGAAATGCAGTTGAACACCTCGATCCTAAGATCAAGCTTGTTCTACTTGTGACATTCAAAGTCCTAACGACTTACCCATCTGAAATCTAAAGTATAAGGTCTAATCCCCTTCCCCTTTATTTGCCTCTCCAGGTTCCTTTCCACTATCTTCCACTCTTCTGGCCACCCTGGGAGGCTGACCTGCAGGGAGGACACGATGGGCTCCACCACCCTCCGGCTCCCTAGTGGTCTCTACTAGTGGTGAGGCCCAGCAGGAGATGAGAAAGAGAAGAGTGAGGCCAGCGTGCTCACTCTCCTGACTCCCTCCCGGAGAGCGCTGCCCGAGCTGACCACGTCCGCTCTGTGGAAGGTCACGACCCCTTGGTCTCCTCTGCAGGACTCTCTCCTTCCACGTTATGTTAACAGTTTCCTCCCCTTGTTTCTTCAGGCCTAGGGGTGGTAACAGCTCTACTGTTACTAGCCCTGGGTTTCTGTACTGTCTCTTGTGGTTCTCCCACTCCTTGACCTCATCTTAGTAAACAGTCCCTTTGTAAATAAACGTCCTCAGTGGGAGAAGTCACAAGGGGGCCTCTGGGTGATCATATGGGACTGGGGGCAGTAAATGAAGAGAGGGACCAAGGAAGATCTCCAGGGAGAGGAGGCAGGTCTTTGCAAGGTTAGACTCGAGCTTGTCTGGAAAAACAGGAAGTTTATATAGGTAACAAGGGTGGAGGGGAGGGCATTTTAACCAAGAGTGGTACAGATGCACCATGATGCCAGTCATTCTGGGAAAAGAGGACAGACCTGTCTGTCTGGAGGGAAGACCTTGGGTAGAGAAGGAATGACATGCTTGGAAGAGCCACCAAAGGCCAGATTGTAGGAATCTTGACTGTGAGACTGAGCCTGGGATTTTATCCCACAGGCAGTGGAAGACTTCGGATGGTTCCTGAGCAATTTTAGGAACGTTAATCTGGCAGTGGGGAGCAGACCACCGTGTTACCAATTGGGTGACCTGTGTAACAGCACACAGCATGGTGCCAAAATTGACTCCCCCCCATTTCTCCTGAGCAGCTGGGGCAGAGACAGTACAGACGTTACCTCCTCCCCCCACCCCACTCCCCGCACACAGAGCAATTCTCACACTCATGCCAGCCTCAAAAGAGCAGACAAGGAAGTGTGTCGCAGCTGAAGATGGAAGGGAAAACACGTTCTTGGAAGAGAACTCTCCTCAAAGCCGTCCACCCACAGCCCCCAGAATAAGGGGTAGGCAATCTGTTTCTCCTGGCATCCGATTCAAAGTGCTCCTGAGGCCAAGAGGACCTAAAAGAATTCCTCTGCTCCTGTGTGTGAGAACAGCCCAAGTGGGGACCATCTGTCTCAGAATGGACCCCCCAATGTGGAGGCAGAATCAATAGCCCCCAAAGGGGTACTATTCCAGTGTTTCCAGGGAAGCATCCTGCACAAGTCTCCAGCCACTATCTAGCAATCTCTCCACAGCTCTCTGCTTGGTTCTTTGCTAAACAGAAATCCAAGCGGTTGGGGGCCACTCTCCAGGAGATTCCCTGTCACTGTCATCTCAGTGTGGACATATTTGTCATTACCTTCTGGTTTTCCTTCCAATTCACAGATCCCCCTCCTTTGCTGGCTCTGTCTCTTCTGCTGGACCTCTAAGTACTTGAGTCTTCCAGAGCTTGGATGTAGCCTCTCCTTCATTCAAACTCTCTAACTGCTTCCTCCCTAGTCCAAGCAACCATCCTGTCTTCCTTGGAATGCTATAATAACCTCATGTTGCAGGGCACATGGGTGGGAGGAAACTGAGGGATCTGATCACCTGAAATAGTGCAGACCCAGTAAGCAACAGAAAGGCTGAAGGGATACAGATTTGAGAGGCAGAAATCCTTTAAACTACCTGCAGAAACTTCTGCTCAGGATTGGTCCTATAACTCCTCCTTGAAAAAAATTGATTTTTGTACCAGATGGGCCAAAGAAAGGGCCCTTCTTCCTCAGGGTGGCTCCACATCCTACTCTAAGGTTCACTTCCCTGACCGTGCCCTGCAACGTGAGGTTATTATAACATTCCAAGGAAGGCAGGATGGTTGCTTTGACTAGGGAAGAAGCAGTTAGAGAGTTTGAATGAAGGAGAGGCTACATCCAAGCTCTGGAAGACTCAAGTATTTAGAGGTCCAGTAGAAGAGACAGAGCCAGCAAAGGAGGGGGATCTGTGAATTGGAAGGAAAACCAAAAGGTAAATGTTACAAAGCCAGGAGGAGGAAGTGGTGAGATGCATCAAATGCTCCTGGAGGGCTAGTATCATGACGACAGTCATGAAGGTCATTGATGACCTTGACAAGAGCAGTTCTGGTGGGATGGAGAAAACCGAAGGCTGATTTCAGCATCACTCCTACCCTCCAGGGTAGATAAGTTTGTCTTCACTTTATAGATAAGGAAGCTGAAGCTGAGAGAGATGATGTGACATGCCAAACCCTCGAAAGTGGTGAGGTTGGGACTCCATCCTGTCACCCTGCTGCCTGTGCCCATTGGCCATCGAGGGTGAGGCTTACAGTGATGATGATGGTGACATTAACAGCAACATCAACGGTGATGTTGGTGTTGGTAATGATGATGATATTGGTGGTTGCTGTGGTCTGGAGGGCCCCTCCAAAATTCACGTTGAAATCGAATTGCTATTGTGATGGTGTTAAAAGGTGGGACTGTTAAGCGGTGATTAGGCCATGAGGGTTCTACTCTCATGAGTGGATTAATGTCCTTATCACACAGGAGTAGGTTGTTATAAAAGCAAGTTCTGCCCCCTCTTTCTCTATCAAGCTTTCTTGCCCTCCTATCTTCCATCATGGGATGGCACAGCAAGCAGCCCCTTACCAGATACAGCCCCTTGATCTTGGACTTCCCAGCCTCCAGAACTGTAAGAAACAAATTTCTTTTCTCTCTAAATTACCCAGTCTATGGTATTCAAAAAGGACTGAGACAATGGGGATAATGGTGTTGGCAGTTGTTTAGATGGAGAAGTTGATCATGATTGCTTAAATAAAAACTGAGTGGTCTGTTGAATCAAACAGATTCAAATCTATATCCCAGCCAGTCAGCATGTAAGAAACAAATTT
The DNA here is from genome assembly GCF_000696425.1 of Galeopterus variegatus. Taxonomy (NCBI): domain Eukaryota; kingdom Metazoa; phylum Chordata; class Mammalia; order Dermoptera; family Cynocephalidae; genus Galeopterus; species Galeopterus variegatus. The sequence continues at coordinate 49,192 of NW_007729957.1, read as the reverse complement.
CTTTTCTCTCTAAATTACCCAGTCTATGGTATTCAAAAAGGACTGAAACAATGGGGATAATGGTGTTGGCAGTTGTTCAGATGGAGAAGTTGATCATGATTGCTTAAATAAAAACTGAGTGGTCTGTTGAATCAAACAGATTCAAATCTATATCCCAGCCAGTCAGCGACATATGCTTTTCAACCTTTGAGCCTCAGTTTACCTAGCTGTAAAATGGAGATGCCATTGCCTGCTTCAGCGGACTGCTGTGAGGATGAGATGGATGGGAGGGCACCTGGAAGCACCTGGCTCCTAGTAGCCCCTCAATAAAGGTTTAATTTATTTTCTCTGGAGAAAATTTAAGGAGCATATTGAACATCAGTGCATGAGTCTTAGCTTCCTTAACTGACATTCTCCTTCCCAGACTCCATTCCCCACCCAGAGTTAACTCCAACCTCAAGATCAATCACGGCCATCTCAATGACTGCCTGTGCCTCAGGTGCACCACTTTATGGCCACACCTTGCACTGGCAATGGTGCCTTGCTGGGATCTCCACCCACCTCCCTCTTCTCTGTCACTCTGGCTGATGAGTGCCCAAGAGACTCTAAAAGGAAGGGGAATAAGAAAAGAATTAATACTGAGCACCACTATGTGTCCAGCTCTCTGGTCTCATTCAACTGGGAGAGAGGTGGAGGAGGTTTAAGAGTTTGGGCTTTGGAAGAAGGCATGCCTGGAATTAAGTACTTTCCTTCCTTCACATCATTACTCAAGCATTGCCTTCTTCATGAGGCCCACCCTGGCCACCCTGTTTATACTGCACCCCTCACCAAGCCACCCACAACACTTTCTCAATAGCCCTCATCCTGTCCTACTTTTTAAAATCTCTTTCTACTTGCTACATGTTTTCTCCTGTCTTCTGTTCTTCTGTCTTCTTCCACTGGACTGTAACTCCAAAGGGCAGGGATTATTACTTGTTTTGTTCACTGATGCGTCACAGCACCTAACTTGGTGATGGCACATAGGAAGTGCTCACTAAACAAGTGTGGAATGAATGAAGTTAACAGCTCAGTGCTTAGCAACACAGATGTAGCAAGTAGCTCACCCATAATTGAATATGATCCACATCTGTCTGGCTCCAAAATCAGGACCCTGTGCACCCCAACAAATTCAAGTTTCTTTCTGGTCATAGCCCCCCATCTAATCCCACCCCACATCTCTAGAACCCTTTCATTTTGAAGTCTCACTCTTAGATTAATCCACTTGAGTATTACAAGGCCGGGTTGCTATTTGAGGAAGACTCAAGAGAACCTTGTTTCCAGTTCAAGCACCTTGTATGATGAAAGTAACTTACGCTCTGCAGCGAACCAGAGAGAACAGCCTGGCCCACCCCGGTCTGGCTGAAGCAAAGGCCCTTTCCATTTTAGATGCACCACAGTCAACTCCAGGTCCAAGGGGCAGGAAACAGGTCTATTCTGTGTTTGCTCCAAGGGGTCCACCTACTGGGAAAACGCAAGTAAGTCAAACAAGCCTGTTTGTTCTCCTGGTACAGCAAACAAAAAACAGGACTAATTCTCCTCCAAGGCCTCCCGCTGGACCCGAGAGGCATGATTAAAGTAATGGGAAGACAAATATTTTCCTGGAGAAAATGATAAAACTTGAGGTAGGAAAAGCAAACAGTGCCTTCAAAAGGACAGCTGGTGTGGAGGTGCCCCAGGAGCAGTTAGAGAATATTCCGGAAGGGGCGAAGCATGTGGCCTCCTTGGAGAGACGTGAGGACTTTGCTTAAAGTAACCCACACATCAGGCTCAGGGGGAAGCTGTATTATTCATCCTCATTATTAGGGTTATCTTTATTGTTATTGAGAGGGAGAGAATTTGGGTAACAGGGTACCAGACAGGCCAGAGCTCGAGCTGAAAGCCAGACACGCTTGGGCTTGAATTCTGTTATTTGTTCATTCATTCACTCATGCAATCAGTCAGTTAGCCCTTTTCACCCATATATATTGTGTGCCAGGCTCTAAGTGGTCTTAAGCATGGTCTTTATCCCCTCTGAGACTCAACGTTCCCATCCGTGAAGGGGGGCTTGGTGCAAGATTGTCAGAAAGATAAATGGTGATGTTCAAAAAAGCACTCAGCACAGGGTCTGGCTCATGACTGACTCTTAGGTGCAGTCACCTTGGGAACCTTCTCCAGCTAACCAGTCCCCCTCTTCTTTCCCCGTGCCCCAGCCAGGAGTCCTCATTGTCCCAGCTGCCTCTGCCCCCTTCACTCTGGCCTCTGGCCTGCACGTGCTTCCCACTCTCATGGCGAACTCCTCCAGGCCCAGGAACATGAATCATTCTCCTCTGTGTCCTCAGGGTCCAGCCAAAGCATGGCGCTTACAAGACTCAAGAAAGGCTTGTGGTGCCCGGCCCAGGTCTAGGCCCTAGAGATGTGATGAGAGGTGGGGGCTCTGATGACATGAGATAGTAGACTCACTCCATCGACTGCGGTGAAGATGGAGGAAAGAGCGTGATCAAGGACAGTTGCCAAGAGGAGAAAATGCACAGGCTGAGACTGGAAGGAGGAGAAAAGGTTAGCCGGGGGAAATGATGTGAGAGGGGCCCAGGCAGAGGGGAACACATGTGCAAAGGCTCCCAGAGGCTTTGATGGCCCCTGAGGGCATGGACAACCATGGCAGAGACCTCTGAGGGTTTCCTGGGGCCTTTTCCTGCAGTGATGGAAAGGCCCTGGGTCCTGAGCTGGGGTGGGCATGATTACATTGTATTTCAGAATGGCCTGCAAAGTGCTGCATGGATGGACAAGAAGGTCAAGAGAGGTCACACTCTTGATTCAATGGCCCATGCCAAGGTCCAGGGAGAGCTGCTGGTGGCCTGGGCAGGTGGTGGTAATAGGCATGGGAAGCAGATGAATGGACACCAGGGTGTGCATGTGGGTTGGGGGGGTGGCCCACACGATTTGGTGATGGATTGCACGTGAGACAGAAGGGAGAGAGAGGGATCTGGATGACCTCGTGAATGAACAATTCTTTCCCCACAGGCCCTCCCACGGAGACTTCTCAGTCCTCCACACTGAGACAGAGTTCCACCACCAGCAGCTGACCGGCCGGGCTCTGTCTTCCTCCTCCAAGAGCAGAGGTCTCTCCTGGGTGGCTCAAATTTTCAGATATTCTTCCTTTGACTGGATTGAAAATGGATATGCTGCTATTTCCATCCATTGGTCCTAGCTCTGTCCTAAGGCAAGGAGAAAATTAAGGGGTAAGAGGCAGCAAAAGGAGAGAACTAGCACTTACTGAGTACTTACTGTGTATCAGGCATGGTAACAGGCACTTTGCCTTTGATTTTCCATTTCTTGTGTGATAATCTACAAGGTAACAGATTTATCATGTCTGACGGCTAAGGGCAGAGCAGGTGGCATGGCTTCCAATGCCAATTCTGCCATTCTCTACTTTCATGACCCTGAGCAAATAAATTAACTACTATGAATTTCAGATTTTTACATCTAAAAACTGGAGATATTAACTATCCATTATTCACTGGGTTGAGATCATGAGCATAAAGCACTGATCACATTTGATAGTACAGTTTCCATACATATTACCTATTTTTACTGTCCTCGCTTTGCAGGTGAGGGAGCAGCACATGGTGACATGCTGGTGCTGGGATTCAGACCCAGATCTCTTGGCTCTAGGGCCGGGGCTCTTTCTTTCACCCACCGTATGGCCTGCCATCACCACTGCAAAAAGCCATTCTACAGGAGTGGTCCACATGAGGTGTGTTCTGTGTACCCAGGTCAGCTGCTGCTGGTGCCAAGAAGGGGTGGCACTGGCAACTGATGGGGCTGGAGCTAAGGAGAGCAGGATGGGGAATCAAGAGTGTAGTCTTTGTTCCTCAGTCAGGCAGTAGGAATACTTTTGGAACACGTACTGTTTGCAAACCCTTGTTCCAGGCCCTGGGGCAATGCAGAGGAGATAATGCACGTGTCCTCTGTCCTCAAGGAACTAGCCATCTACTTGGGAATAGGAGAGCCAAATATGAATCTGTTAATTGCCAGTAAGTGGCCATACAGAGAAATCGATACCTATTGTATTTCTTTTTGTTGTAATGTTAGCCCAAACCATGAAAACCACAGTCCTAACAAATGTCAGGGGCTGCATTTGGGATCAAAATGATTAACAGTCCCAGGAACATCCTGACTTGGCAGAAAATATGAAAAAGACCCAATGGTTTTAGGTAATCCCAAAGTTGCATTTGAGCCCATGTAGGGCTATGGCCGTTTCAAAAGCAAATGCGATCCTGGAGTCAGAGACAGAGGTGTAATGTTCAGGTCAGCAGAGGTAATGGGCACAGGGCTCAGACTTCATTTGGAAAAGTACCAGCCCTGGGTGCTATATTTCACCGGGGACACAGACCAATAATGTTACCCGAGAGGTGAGAGTTCGGGGAGCGGTGCCCCTTAAAGTGTCATCTAAAGAAAACATGATCAAAGCCTGGACAGGAAAAGGAAGGTCATGGCTGAGTGTGAGCATCACCTCTGTATACTTGTCTTGTGTCAGGCAGCCCAGCAAGGCCACAGACCAAAGCCCAGTGCCAGTTCCACCACCGATGAAGTGGGGTGACCTTAGTGAGTTACTCAACTCCCCAAGCCCCACTGTCCCCATCTGCATGATGGGAATAATCACTCCCTATGGTGTAATGAAGACTTAATGAGATAGCAGAGCTGGGTATGTAGTAGTGCTCAGTAAATTAACATCTTTCCTTCTTAAGACACTGAAGGCCCATGTTGAAATGCCAGACTGCCTGTGGGGAAAGAGATAGACACACACTCATGAGCACATTTGCTAAACTGAGTGGACTGAGCTGGTGGAGGCTGGGAGGCTGGGCTACAGACCCACCAGCTGCATCCCCCACCGGTGAGTGTAGCCCTGGGGCATTCACATTCCTGTATTTCCAGGATGTGGCTGCCAGAAGCCAAGCTGTGCTAGGAAAGCCCTGGGCGGAGAGGCGGAGAGATGCAGATGCTGTCACTGTGTCCCAGAACACCTTCGGCTGCAGGAGCATGCGAATCTGCCACAGTCACCAGAGGCCCCACATTGTCAATCAATGGCCCTTTCTTACAGCTTCTCTCTGCACTGACACTTGTCCTCAGAGTGCCCCATGGCACCACCACAGCTGATTTGTCTCCTGCTGCTCAGTCTGTTCTCAAGCTCCTGTGCTGGCTTCTTTTTTCCCTCACCCTTACGTGCCCAGATTACCAGGGTCCACTCGTGAGCCCTCTCCTGTCCTCACTTTCCTTCAATGTGTCTCACGGGGTCAACTGTACAAGAGCCTGCTGGGGAGCTCATTCTATGCAGATTCCCAGGCCTCACCCCCACACCTACTCAACCAGAATCTCTGGGAATGGGGACCACAAATGGGCCTTTTAACAAGCTCCCAAGATAGAGTTGCCAGACAAAATGCAGGATGCCCAGTTACATTTGAATTTCAAATAAAAGAGAGGTGCGACAGGAGAGGGGAATGCTGTATTTGAGACATACATGTATTATAAAATGATTTGTGGTTTATGTGAAATTCAAATTTAACAGGGCCTCTTATATTTTTATTTGCTAAACCTGTCAACCCTCTCCCAAGATGGTTCGGATGTACCTCAAAGCTCAAGAACTTCTTTTACATGCTCTTCCTGACTAACTTTACCCACGGCCCCAGTTTCAATTACCAACTGCCCATGAGTGATTCAGATTTCCTTGTCACCTACACCTTTCCCCTGAATCCCATATATCTTGTGGCCCACTGGACATCCCAAATTCAATGTGTTCAAAACTGAACACAGTACTTCCCATCTCCCCCACACTACCTCTTCCCAAATCTGCTCTTCCTCCTTCTTTCTCTTAGTTGGTGACCCCTCTAGCCACTTGCTGCCCAAACCAGTAACCAAAGAGGTATCTCCCTCATGATCACCCCCATCACCCCCCAGACGGTCACCAAATTATATTGGCTACTTCTTCCAAAGGCCTTTGGGTTCAGGCAGTAGGCTGAATAATAGACTTCCAAATATGTCTACATCCTAATCCCTGGAACCTGTGAATGTTAACTTACATGGCGAGAGGGAATTTGGCAATGTGATTAAGTTAAGGTCCTTAAGATGGGGAGATTATCCAGCTAGACCCTGGATATCCTCAACAGTCCTTATAAGAGGGGTGTAGGAGGTCAGAGTCAGACTGAAGGGGATGGATGTGATGATGGAATTGGAGATTGGAGTGATGCATATAGAAGACGAAGGAAGGGGCCATGAGCCAGGGAATGCAGGCAGCCTCTGGAAGCTAGAAAAGGCAATCTGGGAACAGATTCTCCCCTGGAGCCTCCAGAAGGAACCGGCTCTGCTGACACCTTGACTTGAGTTGATGAAACTGATTTTGGACTTCTGGCCTCAAGAACTGTAAGAAAATTAAGTTGTATTGTATGAAGCCACAAATTTGTGATAACTTGTTACAGCAACAAAAAGTAAGTTCATGCAGTTCATCACCTTTTCTCCTTTCCCACTGCCCTGCCTGGCTTCTGTCCCCTGCCCACTGCAAGCTCCTCGTAAGGGTCTCCTCCAGTGCCTCCTCCGTAGGACCACTGAGGTGGTCTTTCCCCTGCTTCACGACCTTGGGTGGCTCCTCATCCCTGAGGAAAATTCCAGACCCTCCCAGCTCAGCCTTCAGGATTTGCCCTGCCCACCTCTCTCTCCTTGTCTCCCACCATTTCACACACCGGTCTTCTAGATTTCTGAACTCCCCTCTTGGTTGAATAAGCCTATGTTCTGTTCTTTCTGATGAGAAGGTCTTTCTCCAAACTTTTTTCCTGCCAAATCCATATTCATACAGCAAAACCCAACTCAGATGGAACTTCCTCCAGGAACCCTTCTCTAGAGCTCTTTTTCCCTCCAAAGAGTTGACGATAGCCTACCCTAACCTCATGCAACCTTTATTCCTTGATCAAATACTCTTTGCTGTAGTTTTCCCACCAGTAGCTGCCACTCGTAGACTCTCAATGCCTTGAGAACTGAAACAGTTTCTTGTTTGCTTTTGAATCCCCAGAACCTAGGAAGTACCTCATACATATTTGTTGAATTAAAGCAAATATTTTTTCTGTCAGCTCCAACATTCTATGATTTTATGCTACTGTTTCTTCAGTCTTTCTTCAAATCAGCTATTCTCTACAAAGGAGCAGAAAGACTTTTTTTTTCCCCATTGCTAGTTCCTATTAATTCACTCAAGATAAATAAAAATTAATAGGCATTCATTTGTCATGTGGACTTAATAATTCAAAATTACATTTGTCTTGGCCCAGAGTGTTAACACATCTCACGATATTTGCAATTTACAGAACAGAATTTAGGATCCAGTGTGTCTCTCATTTAAATTAATACACACACACACACACACACACATGCATGCATGCACACACACTCACACAAATACAGGCCTGGGGTCTGCAGAACTAGGGAAGGAAGATAGAATAAAACTATGAACTGTGAGGATCTGGAAAGAAGGCCCCACCCAGCCCAGGACACTGCTCGTCAACAAAGAGTCCCTAATCCTTCCAGCCAAAGCTGCTTCAGGAAAAGATGATGAGGCCCATGGAAAATTATAGCCAAAGGGACACAAATTTCTGTTTAGCTCCATTCTTAGATGTTAAACCTCAAGGCTCCATTTCTTTCCAAAGAAGTCTGGTCATGGAACTACAAAAGCCACATG
>NW_007729957.1:5637-41288 GCF_000696425.1 Galeopterus variegatus | reverse complement strand
ACACACACACACACACACACACATGCATGCATGCACACACACTCACACAAATACAGGCCTGGGGTCTGCAGAACTAGGGAAGGAAGATAGAATAAAACTATGAACTGTGAGGATCTGGAAAGAAGGCCCCACCCAGCCCAGGACACTGCTCGTCAACAAAGAGTCCCTAATCCTTCCAGCCAAAGCTGCTTCAGGAAAAGATGATGAGGCCCATGGAAAATTATAGCCAAAGGGACACAAATTTCTGTTTAGCTCCATTCTTAGATGTTAAACCTCAAGGCTCCATTTCTTTCCAAAGAAGTCTGGTCATGGAACTACAAAAGCCACATGCAAGAGTGGGAGGAAGGACAGAAAGGTCTTTTTCTTAGCTCCACTCCCACAACTTTCTACCTCTTGCCAAGATTTTCTGGGCTGAAAGGGAGCTTCTCTCCCTCCTTCTTCCTGACATACTCCAGAACCTGATTGTCAGTCAACCCTGCCCAGAGAGGACACGAGAGGGGCACTCAGCATGCAGACAGCAGCCCCTCAGCACCCACTGTGTACAGGGTCTATGTGAGGCAGCCTGGCGTGGCTGAGGGGCTATGTTCTGAGAAAGGCGTCCTTAGGCAATTCTGTGGTTGTGCGAACAACACAGAGTGAACTGACCCAAACCTATATGGTATTGCCCACTACACACCTAGTCCATCACTCCACCCACCATCCTACATACAGTCTGGCATTGACCAACACATCGCCATGTGGAACATACCTGTGTTTGAACAAAAGGTTCTGCTTCTAAAGGAGCTTCCAACCAGTTGGTAACTGACACCTCCGGTGTACAGGTTTGACCCTAAAGCAAGAAGTATTATTTCAGAGGCAGGAAAGTGCATGTAGTTTTAGTCCACAGTTAGTAGCCCATGTCTGCTGATGGTTGAAGGGACTTCAGCTACTATAGAGAGTGGCGGGGCAGGAAGAACAAAAATCCTGTAAGAGCAAGTTTTGTAAGGGTGTGTGTGGTGTGGGTTGAAAGTCTGCAGATCTGGGTTGTGGCCCCAGTGTGGCCTAGTGGCAGCGTGCTAACAATCACCACCTCACCTCCCTCTTCCATTGCCTCCCCTGGGAACTGGAGCTCCCAGATTCCCTTTCTCCATAGGGTCCCAGGCTAGACCCTGCCAGCAAAACACTCACATGACACTTGAAAGGTGAAAGACAGGAGAGACCATTCCTCTCTGGGGGCAGTCGGGGACAGTCCCGTGGGCAGATGTGAGGTTTGTAGCCACTTCCTGGATAGCACTTGCCAACACCTGCCCACAGCTGCAGCTGGGAGTCAGCACAAGCCTCCTAGGGGCTCCATGCATCTCCCAGGTGAACCTGGACAACCATCCATTTTGCAACCTACAGGCTGACTGCTATGGATTGATTGAACTGTGTCCACCAAATTTCATATATTAGAAGCTTAATCCCCATTGTAATTGTTGAGGGTAGAAAATCCTATTATGGTAATTGAAAGGTGGGGCCTTGGCCTTGAAGAGGTGATTGGATTCTAGGATCATGCCGTAGTGAATGGATTAAAAATGGCGGTCATAGGCATGATCTGGCGGGCTTTAAAAGGAAAGTGAATGAGGAGGTTAGTCTCCGCTCTCTCTGCTCTGCCATTTCACAATGTGATACTCTGCCATCACTGTCACCACCACCAAGGCTCTCACCATATGTGTTCCCTGGACTTTGGACTTACCAGCCTCAAAAACTGTAAGCAATAAATTATTTTTTTATGTTTTTATTTTTTTATTGAATCATAATTGATTATACATATTTTGGGGGTTCAACATTAACATATGTTGATCAAATCAATATTATTAACATATATATTATTACAAATTGTACTTATTCTTTATGCCCCTTGTCCACTCTCTCCCCATCCCCCTCTCCCTCCCCCCTCCCATCTCTGATAACCCTAGATTTCTTCTCTCCTTCTGAAAGAGTAATGGTTACTCTGTTGATTTGTTGCCTAGATGATCTGTCCAATGCTGAGAGGTGTGTTCAGGTCCCCCACTATCATCGTAGCATAGATGCTTCTTCTGTCTCTCTGGAATGGGCTTTGTGGAGAAAGACATCCCCTTCTTTTCTTTGGTCTCTACTAGTGACTCTCCTCGTGCCAATGCACTCCAGTGGCTGGCAGGTCATCTGCATGGTGGTTGTGGCATCCAGCCACTTTTGCAGCAGCCGTGGCTATTGTGGTGGCTGTGGTGGGCCTTCCACATGGAAGTGGAGTTTTTGGCGTGCTCCTTGCCTGGTTGTGGGAGGAGAGGTCAGTCCTCAACTCCAGACCTCAGGACCCCAGGTGGGCCCCCATGGCAGTGGCAGCATGCCTGGATGTGGGAGGAGGGGTTGGTCCCCAGCTCCATCTGTTTTTACATTCTAAAATGTTGTTGTGGAGAGTTGGGTGGGAGGGGGAGAGAAGTGGGAAGGAAATAGGATGAAAGAAGGAGGATGGAAGGGGGCATGGATGAGGCTCATGGCACCCCCTCATTCCTGCAGGGGAGACCAGGGAGCTTCCAGTGGTGGCTTGGTAGTTGCTGGGTGGAATGCAGATCTCGGGCGGGGGGGGGGTGGCTGAAGCCCTCAGCCCCCACTGCCCTGGCTCAGGAGATAAGGGGGCTTCCAACAGTGGCTCAGTGGTTGCCACTGTGTTGGTTGTGGGTGTCAGGGGACATGGCTGAGGCCCCCGGCCCTCCCACCTCCCTGGCTTGGTAGCCCAGGGGACTTCTGGTCCTTCCAGGTGTTATAGGTGTTCTTTGATGAAGTGAGACCTTTACTTGTTAATATCAAACTTTGTGTCTGGTCTGTGGGTATTTTGTTTTTTCTTTCAATTCTGTGTTGCATTATTTGCTGTTCCCACCACTTAAACTCTGCACTGGAACTAATTTGCTGTCCTTTGCTTACTTCTAAAATGGGGGAACTTCCTGTGGGGACCAGCAGTTGACCCCTGTGGTTGAGCTAAATTGCTGCTTTGCTGCTGATTTCCTGGGGAAGGCTTTTTGTGCAGCTCAGGTTTTTATGGTTGATTTTGTAGGTACTTCCAGGTCTAGTGAGATCTGGTACAACTGGGTTGTGTGGAAACCCTGGTCTGTACCTGAGTCTTTTCAGCAGACTGCACCCCCTGCAGATCTATATTCCTATCAGTCTCCACTGAGTGGGCCTGAGCTGATTGGAGGGCAGATCAGCTATCCTTGCTGTGCCCCAGTGTTCCCCTGGTGGTCCATCTCCCAGACTCCAAACACTTCCCATGGGACGGGCCATGCTCCGGTCCCTTGCGATGACTCACCGGCCTCTGAGTGGCTCCTTTTTTCAGTTGTTGTGGCTCCTTGCTCCTATGTGGCTCCAGAGGAATCCTGTTAGTGGTCTTGCTGGCCTAGGGGCCACCAAGGCCCTTTTCTCCCCTGCCTCCTCCAAGCAACTTCATCTGAAGGACACAACTGTGGCTTTTGCCAGCTCCTGCTCTGTGTGCTCCCCAGGGCCAGGCTTGAAGTGGCCAGCATTCAAAATGGTGAGAGCAGTCCTTTCTTTCTCTTGTCGTAGCTTCTCCCACCTTCATCAACTCCGTAGGTCTCTCCTCCTCTTCCTCTGAGCTCTAGTGGCCCCAACTTGGCCATCATTGCTTTTTAATAGTTGTAAATTGCTTGATTTGTGGCAAAGATGGGGGGACCATCTATTCCACCACCTTGACTAGAAGCTGTAAGCAATAAATTTTATTTTGTTTATAAATTACCCAGTTCTGTGTATTTTGTAATAAGCAACAGAAATGGATGAACACACCAACCTTCAGCAACGGCTTCCTGACCTTCGCTCCCTCAGCCCTTCCAGCAGCTGTGTCAGACTCTAATTTCCTGACTTAACACCTTTTGTACATGGAGCACATAGAATCAGTTGTTTTCCTGCTGACTGACTGGCACCATAGCTCTGCAACCTTAGGCAAGTTACCGCACCTCTCAAAGACAAAACAGGGTAACCGACAACTCTCCATGAAGTCATTGTGAGGGTTAAACCAGAGAACTAATGGAAAGTTTCCAGCCTGTCTCCCTTCTCCTCCCCTACCATGCCGCACATTTCTCTGCCTTTCCACATGCCCCTCACCCCCCACCCCCATGACCGTTTGATGGCTGGTTCGTTGTGAATAATCTTGTCAATGAGACTTACCCACATTATGTTCAGCAAACAGTTAATATTATTACTAATAAGAGTAAAGTGGGAGAGATTGAGCTGAAAGGAACAAGGAAGGAGAGGAAGAGATTGAACATTTGAGAGGGGAACTAATCTTTGAAGTCCTTGGCAGAGGAAGGGGGACCCAGAGCACAGAGGGGGGGTGGCTGTGTGAAGCAGAAGCACACGTGCTCCAATGAGAACAGGGGGAGGACAGCAGGTGGTTGTGGGTACCCTAGTGTGCAGATGGAGCAGGGGCTGGTTGCTGAAGCATTTCCCACCTCATGGTTTCACTTTCCTGGGAGGCAGGAGGCCAGGCACTGCCCTTGTCCTTCCTAATGATCAAGAGCGCTGATAACCACTGCTTTTCTCTTTCCCACTTTAGACTGTGAGCTCCATAAGGACAGAGACCATGTCTGACCTGCTCAGCACTGTATCTCTTGCTGGGCACATAGTAGATGCACAAGGTTCTGGGTTCTGAGATGGGGGACTGAGGAAAGCAGTGGAAATTTGAAATGGTTGTGGAGGGGATTGGGAGATGGGGCTACAAGTCATAAGAGGATCATGTGAATTCCTTGCACCTGCATGTGGCAGTAATCCCAGGGGTCTGAGGGACAAACTGTGGCAGGAGTAGAGAAGGCTGCCTCCAGTTTTACCAGTCAAAGGTAGTTGGAGGCAAGCAGGGACCAAGGGCAAGGGTATGTGTTGCTCACCCAGTCCAGGCTGACATGAGGGACACAGACTAACACAGGAGGAAGCTGATGGACAGAGAGAAAACAGAGGGGTGCAACGCATGGATGACCTGATGAGTGGGGACCAGGTACAGAGAGTGAGAGGTCCGGAGGGAATCGGTTGTGGCAGGTGGTAAGCTACCATCAGGTTGAATTCCAGAGAGAACCACAACAGAGTTGTGGATGGCAAGACCCAGTGGTCCCCAACCTGGATGATCATCAAAATGTCATCTCCAGTTGCTGGATCCCATATCTGGAGTTTCTGATTGAGCAGGTCTGGGACCTGGGAATCTATATTTCAAACTCCCCAAAGGGTGCTGATGACCAGCCAGCTTTGGGAGTCCCTAGTGTGTAGGGCAGAACTGAGGGTGTGAGTGACAGCATGGACTGGTGGTGGTGTTGAAAGGTTTAGGAGGTATGTGAGGCATGGATGACAGAGGGATCATTCTCAAGGACACTGAAGTCCTCTGGGATGATAAGAAGCCTTTGGGAGGTGAGGGAGATGGACTCAGGTGCCGAAGCCCTAGATGAACGTAGGGGTACACAGCATCACAGGGAGGGTGGTGAGAAGGCTGACTGGCAGTCCAGCTCTAGGCCATGACAGGGCAGCAGCATAGGCATGAAAGGACAGAGCTGGGAAAAGAGGTGAAGATCATTCTACAGAGCCACCTCCACTCCCACAGAGCTACCAACCAATCCACATCCACTCACCAGGGTGGTACTCTGTGCTCAGCCCTCTGCAAGGTGTCATGGGACACGAAGGATGGGAGAAACTGTCTGCCACCTCAGGAATTCTGCACCTTGTGGGGCAGGGATGGTGTCTGTCCCCTCCCCAGCTCTCACATTGTGTGTTTAGCTCCAATAAAATGAGGATGTTTAGGAGCTCTTAGCAGGAGACACTGAAACACTGCACAGTTTTAGTGTCCAATAGCAAACGTGACCCCAGGTTGCAGAGAGCTGCAGTCCCATATTCTACATTGGATTCATATATCTCATTGGACTCTACATCTGATACTCATATCCTGGGCACCTTCAGAACCTTCCAGAGGAAGTGCCCTTGTCACAGACAAAGGTGTTCTGAGGTTGGGTACAGGCAGCAGCTGCAAAGGGAGGAGCACCCAAGCTGGCTGAGGAGCACGGGGCATGGACAGGCAGGAGAAAGGGCAAGAGAGAAAGAGCTGCACGGGCAGCGTGTTGGGACTGCTGCAGGATGTGGGGCTTGGGGGGATCCCAGAAGCACTGGAGAAGACTCGGGGGGTCCTGCTCCAGCCACTGGACAGAAGAACACACTTGTGCTATGTGGTGGCCTCACCTGTGTACACAGTGATGAGGCCCTGGGACACGGGGACCACACACACTGTATCATTTCTCAGAGGGCCACCTACATCATAATCACCTGCTTGATTATTTTAAATGCAGATTCTTGGGTTCCACCCCAGACCAACTATATCAGAATCTTTGAATGGTGGGAACAAGCAATCTGCACTTTAAACAAATTCGGAAGGGGGCTTATAACTCCACCAACATTTCTGAAGTGCTGCCTTATCCTGATTTACTATCTCCTCGGAGGAAAGCATTGTCAGGCACGTTACATGGATAAGGAGACGAACGCGCAGAGAGGTTATGTCTCTGGCCCGATGTCTTACAGCCACCGAGTCGCTGAGTCAAAGCCACATCTTTTGATTCCGCTGCTGATGTTCTTCCTGTCACTCTCCTTCTCTCAAAGAGGGGAGAGTTTCCTGGGGGCTTAAAAAGTGAGGTCCTAAAAGACCACCTGGTGGGGCGTGAACCTAGACTGGCCTGTGAAGCTGGACAGCACCAGGAGGGAACAGGTGACGGGCACCGGGGACTAACATTTCCCGAGCGACCATGGCATCACGCGAGGTGCTGTTACCACCACACACGTGGTCTTCTTTAATCCTCATCACAGCCCTATGGGCCAATGTCACTATTCCCAAGATAAAGATGGAACAACCAAAGCTTGAAAGGGTTAAATTACCTTCAGTGCATGTGTCCAGTGCGTGGCAGAGCACAGATGAGAACTCGGTCACCCTGGCTNAGGCAGGAGAAAGGGCAGGAGAGAAAGAGCTGCACGGGCAGCGTGTTGGGACTGCAGCAAGATGTGGGGCTTGGGGGGATCCCAGAAGCACTGGAGAAGACTCGGGGGGTCCTGCTCCAGCCACTGGACGGAAGAGCACACTTGTGCTATGTGGTGGCCTCACCTGTGTACACAGTGATGAGGCCCTGGGACACGGGGATCACACACACTGTATCATTTCTCAGAGGGCCACCTACATCATAATCACCTGCTTGATTATTTTAAACGCAGATTCTTGGGTTCCACCCCAGACCAACTATATCAGAATCTTTGAATGGTGGGAACAAGCAATCTGCACTTTAAACAAATTTGGAAGGGGGTTTATAACTCCACCAACATTTCTGAAGTGCTGCCTTATCCTGATTTACTATCTCCTCGGAGGAAAGCATTGTCAGGCACGTTACATGGATAAGGAGACGAACGTGCAGAGAGGTTATGTCTCTGGCCCAATGTCTTACAGCCACCGAGTCGCTGAGTCAAAGCCACATCTTTTTTTTTTTTTTTCCTTTTTGTCTTTTTTCGTGACCGGCAACAGATCGCAACCCTCAGTGTCGCGCCCGTACCGAACTGGGACCAGCAACGGTATCGCAACCCTCGGTGTTGTGCCTGCACCTCGCTCAGCCAGTGAGCGGCCGGTATGTATGTGGGATCCGAACCCTCAGCGGGAGCGCCACCGCACTCCCAAGCGGCGCACTGTAGCAGTGCACCACCGGGCCTGCCCTGAAGCCACATATTTTGATTCCACTGCTGATGTTCTTCCTGTCACTCTCCTTCTCTCAAAGAGGGGAGAGTTTCCTGGGGGCTTAAAAAGTGAGGTACTAAAAGACCACATGGTGGGGCGTGAACCTAGACTGGCCTGTGAAGCTGGACAGCACCAGGAGGGAACAGGTGATGGGCACCGGGGACTAACATTTCCCGAGCGACCATGGCATCACGCGAGGTGCTGTTACCACACACACACGTGGTCTTCTTTAATCCTCATCACAGCCCTATGGGCCAGTGTCACTATTCCCAAGATAAAGATGGGACAACCAAAGCTTGAAAGGGTTAAATCACCTTCAGTGCATGTGTCCAGTGCGTGGCAGAGCACAGATGAGAACTCGGTCACCCTGGCTNACCTTCAGTGCATGTGTCCAGTGCGTGGCAGAGCACAGATGAGAACTCGGTCACCCTGGCTCAGAAGCCAAATCCTTTTAGAAACAGCTGCAGTTGTTCCTTTTTCCAACAGCAGAGCCGCTATTCAAATGAAATCTGATGCAGAATCCCAGGATGCCGGAGACGTAAGAGTGAGGTCGTCTGGCTGAAGCCCACACACAGAACCCAGAGCCACCCTCCACACCCCCACTGCTGCCACTAAGACTTCTCCGTTGGCAGCCACGGCCCACGCCACCCACCTTCCAAGAAGGAAGCAAAATACACCTGCAGGGAGACAGGAACGGGAGGCCAGGACAGGGCCAGGACAGGGCCAGGACAAGGCCAGGACAGGAGGTTCTGACTGGGGTGTGCCTTGCCCTGAGACTGTCTCCCCAGATGCTCCAAATGCAGATTCAGCTTCTGGAGGGAGGAATCCCCTGGTCCCCAGGGAGCCCCACAAATGGGGTGGCCGCACGAGGAGTGTTTCCATCTTTAGGCCTCGGGTCTAATCATGCCAAGCAGCCCCCAGCCAAGTCTCTAAAGAAATCAGGCAGCGGTTCTGAAAAGTTTTGAAAGACTTCCTTTGCTTTGGGAGACATTAGTAGGCAAGTGCCTTTGGGAAGCAGTACAGGCAGCAGGTTTCTGGAATGTCTTCTCCTCACCCTGTCTGGGGAACAGAGGTGTGAGGAAGGAGAGAAGGGGGATGAGGCCAAATGGGGTGGTGCATGAAGTGTGTGTTAACTTTGGGAAAAGAAAAAAATGAACCCTTTCTGCCTTTCTGCAGCGGCTTGAACGTGCTAGAGCTGCCCAGCTCTGTTCTGACTGCCCGTTCCCTTCCTTCCTAACACATAAACACATTTACTTCCTTCTCAACATCTGAGAATACAGGGATCCCTCCTCCCAAGATGCCACGTTCTAGAGCCAAAGCCAAAGGTTGGGTGCTCACAACCCCCACATTGTCACAGCTGCCCCAGAATGGGCTCCCCTTCTGCTCCCCCCACAGCGAAAGAGATCGATGTTCCGTAAGGAAACTCACTTATCATCAGTGTTGTTCTTTTTGCTCCTAATCCACACCCCCGGACCCGTAAGAGCCCAGACTAGAGGAGAAGCTGCAGGCAGCAGGAGTGGTTGGGCACAGGGCAAGGCCCAGCAGCCAGGACTGGTGGCACAGAAAGCCCTCGAGGCAGCCTGTGCCTCCACCAAGCTATAAACACTTTCTCTCTCGCCCTCCTGACAGAGGACCAGAGGTGAACGTGGATATTACCCTGTAGGGCTCGAAGGAGGATACAAACATTGCAGCCTGTCCCCAGGGAGGCCCTTTGGCCAGCGTACCCGGCTCCCCTCCCTGCCACAAGCCCTCCCCCAGGGCTCAGCCTTGGCTACTTGCAGGATTCAAGAGCTCACAGGCCAATCCCTGGTGGCAAAGGAGAGGAAGTAGAGCCAGAGACAGATTGTTATAAATAGGCATGTCTGGCTGAGAAGGTCACCGGCCAGAGTAAAACATGCCAGAAATTCTACAAGAGAGAAACGAATGTAAATTACCTCTCTCTTGGGGTGGAGGACAGGGGTGGGTTCCAAGACAGGGCAAAGGTGAGGAGGTGGCCACAGACGCCCAGCCAGCAGCTGAAAAGGCTCTTCAATTAAAGAGGCATTTTTATGTTGCATTTATTTCTTTAAGAGCTTGGCTTTTCTCAGCACTCACCAGAGCCTGGGGAGAGTCCAGGCTGGACCACAGGGGGTGAGACAGGCCTAAGGAGGCCCTTCTCGCCAGCCGCTCCTCAGCATGGCCAGGCCGAGCCTAGAGGGTCTCAGCAGGGGGAGATTTGCCCTCCCCTTCTCCCTCCCCCAGGGGACATTTGGCAATGTCTGGAGATATTTTGGGTTGTCTCCAGACACTGGGGAGCGGGTGCTACTGGCATCAGAGGGTAGAGGCCAGGGCTGCTGCTAAATATCCTACAATGCACAAGACAGCCCCCACAGCAAAGGATTCTCTGGCCCCTATTATTAACAGTACCAAGGTGACAGACTCTGGCCTAGGCCCTCTCACAGCCCTCCCACCTCCAGACACCACCTCCTTCCTGCTCATTGCCAAGGGCCCTGTCAACCCTCCTCTGAGCCGAGCACACAGGCACTCATAACTACGCAAATAGCAACTCCTTATTTGCCGTGTTTGCTCAGCCAATATTGACTTTGCAGCCTAACACTGGTGCTATTGAGCTGGGGTTATTCTCAATATTGTTTGAGCAGCATTAGAACAGCCTGTGATAACCGGCAGCGGAACAGGAAGCTGCACCTCCCCCCACAGTACCCCTCCGTGGGACGCTCCTGTGCAGACAGAGGAACCTGTGTGCTGGCGGAGCCAAGCGCACCTAATGCCCGCTCCTCTGCTGAGCAAACACACCGAGGTTAGAGAGAGCGCGTGCTCCCTGGCTAAGTCAACACTCCAGGGAAGTCGGAGCCACTGAGAAAGGTTACTTGGGGAAGCCATCCTGTGGGACGAGGCCAGTGAAAAATGATGGTGAGGCAGCCCCAGGCAATCCACCAAGCCCTGCGGTGGGGATCTGCAGGGAAAGGCTGCAGGGACTGGGGCTCCTTGGCTCCAGGTAACTAAGCAGAGGGATGGTGAATCATCCATTAGCTGAGCACCCAGTAGGGGTGGGCCTACTAGGTGCCAGTCACTGACCTGATGAGGACTGGAAGCTTTGAGTGGGAGGCCCTTGTAGACAAGCAAATGCAGCCACCATGTTTTAATGATGAAGACCTAGGAAAATAGCCACCACCTTGGGGCTTGACTTAGCTGTATGGGAGCAACCAGCAGCTGGGTGTGAGTTCAGAACTGAGAATAGCCCACTCCTTGGAAAAACACTCTCCCTGGCAGCTGGGCCGACATCTCTTTAGCAGGATCCAACATTGAATATGCCACAATGAAAGAAGGGACCTAAAAATGTAGCCCAGGAGAGGGGCTACAGTGACCTCCATTCACATCTGGGTGTAAGGGTTGATGGCAGGATCTTTCTCAGAGGGGTAGAAGGTCCACGGAGAATCCAGTGGCCAGGTCTGCACAAGCCACCTAGACGATAAGAGGAAGGCATGGTTCTTGCATCCCAGAGTGTGCAATCCAGCAGGATAACCTAGAGGAACAGAAACAAAACCATGAAACCTGTGTGGAATCAAGGCTCCCGAGAGATTCTAATGAGAGTCCTGAGCACAGCCACCTTACAGGTGTGCACAACCTGCCCAACCACACCCAGTGGCTCTGCAGTAAGACCAGACAAGCCACAGAGTGTTCGGAGACAGAACTCTTCATGGAGCAATCTGGGCAGCTTCCCCTAGCCCACAAGTAAAGCAAATGTAGGCTTAGCTGTGCACTTGGATCTGGGCCCATGGCGCATCTCTAGGTCAATATTAAACAAGTTACCAGAATCATCGAGGGGGCATTCTAAAAATTAGCTCAAGCCAGCCCTAGTGGACTGGGAGCACCAAAATGGTCATTTGCTAAAATTGATCATTAAAATTTTCTACTAACTGCTCTCTCCAAAGACTTGGAAAATGAGGGGGAAACTCTTCAGAAATCAGCTGTTATACAGGCCTTTATAAAGAACTGGACTCCAAGCTTCAGAAGCTATTCATTTTTTAAAAGCCGTGGTGGGCATTTTCTACATGTGGTAGAGTATTTCATCCAACAGCCAAGTTATTCCAGTTTTCCTGCACAGCAGACATGTCAGCCAATGTGCCTACCCAGTCAGTGTCCCCTTCTCTGAGAAACGCCCTCCCACCCACAGAAATGGTCCCCACAGCCATGTTTATCCACCTAAACGTACCTCTCCCTGGCCGCAGCTGTGGGCACAGAGATGCACACCTGACTGAGACGAGGCACCCCATTGGCCAATCAGATTTTTTTTTCTGGGAATTTGGATCTAAACTCTCAGTGTTGGGTTCAAAACCTGACAGATCATGTCCAGGTTGAGGGGAACATTTTGGGACATAGAAGAGGCAGAACAGAGAAAGCCAGTTTGCAGAGAAAAGAATGAAACAAACTTACTGAGAGAGGCTGAGAGAGAAGACCCAGAGAAGGAAGGACAGAGCACAGACAAGCAATTGTGTGGGTCTCTGATAACTTTCCAATAGTTCCACCTTGAGCCTCTCATGGGGACTGGTTGTCATTCCTGCCTTTGGGTTCAGTAAGACTCTTCCTCCGGCCTTCCAACACATTCATGATTATTACTATTGAGAGCTAAGTTTATCTGTTTCTTGCAACCAAACAATAATTGCCCAAGACACCTCTTAAGACATCCCCTGTTTTCTGGACTGCACGTGTTCAACACTGAGTAAGTATCTCACCCATTCTTCTTGCCCATCCTAGGTCTAACTTACTCCTTCCTCTCCTGGTATTTCCATATCTTCCATTTTTAGAGCTTCCTTTCAGGATCTCAGGTAATACTAACCAGCAGTGTGCCCGGTGATCAGCAGGCCAGCGAGCTGTGTAACCTAGACACCACGTTCCACTCAGTGGTTTGTTTGCTCAGCCTACTTCAATGGAGGCTGTTAGCCTATCAGTCAATAATTAGTCATTCAACAAACATCCATCAAGCTGTGGCCTGCCCCCAGCAAAGAAATGTTGAAAAAAAATTTTTTTGAAGACCAAAGAGCAAATGTAAGCATACTTTTCTATTTTCCTGTCACAATAGAGGAGCAGTCCTGATGTGCTCCCAGTCCTTATGCAGCTAGAAGTCATCAGTTACACCAGCAACCCAGAGGAAAAGAGATGTGCCAACACAGGCCCAGGTTTACTTTGCTTATTGTAGAAGGTGTTAGCTAATCGTTGCCCATTAAGAGAAACAAGTAATTCCCAGTTAATCCTCCAGAAAAGTGGAAATGTAGCTGGGCCACCTGCAGTCTCAGAGCTTTCTCCAGCTGCTCACAGCTGCCCTGACCGAACCGTGGAAGAAGAGCTGGAGGGAATTCACCCCATTCCTATTTTTATTGGGTACCTTTCTACTATGCAGAAAGGAATCTCAGGGAAACATCTCCCATCCCCATAAACTCTATGATTATTCTACCTTTCAATTTTAGTATTACTATTATAATAAGATTATAACTACTAGCATAATAAAATTAAACTTTTTCAAATTGTCTAACAAATCACCCATAAACCCACACCCTTAATGTAACCAAGCCCTCTTCTTTTGTGTGTGTGTGTGTGTGTGTGTGTGTGTGTGTGTGTGTGTGCGCGCGCATGTATTACCTTCCACAGGTAATACTTCCACATGGACATGACCCTAACACGCGTATCAGGTTATAACTTGCTGTGTGATCTTACCTGCCGCTTTTCCATGTGTAAGCAATACTTCCCGGGCTCGTGTTCCCCACATGATCTCCAACCCCATCCAAAGCTCTATCCCATTAGGACATGGAGTGCTGATTTTTCCCTCCACTACTTCAGCTCCCCTTTGGGGGCTGCCTTTTGCAGAGCTCCAGGGTGGTGTGCAGCCACCCCTGTGGCATACTGCCACTTCTGCCTGGATGCCCACCCACCACCCACTGCCTCCCAAGGTACCATTTCGCCAGAGCATTCTAGGCCTTCATAGGAGCTTTATCTCTCTTTTCCATCCTTGAACACCCAGCCCCTAACACAGAACATAACACACAGCAGATGCTCAAAAACAATGGGTAAAAGAAGGAGTGAATAAATGAACTAATGCGCAGTGGATGGAAAATTAGGCCAGCAGGGCCCCCGGCTTCCCCTTTCTGCACCTGCGTCCCTTTCACCCACAGCTCTCCACCACCCTTGCCAACATGTGCCTTGGGCGCTCATTTCCCAGACACCCTCACCAGGGCCCTACGATGTGCACACAGGAAGGGCCTGGCTGCAGTATTGGGGTTGGTTCGGTTTATGCTGCCTTGACTTGAGAGGAAGGAGCATGCCAGGACTTTTCTGAAGCCAGCGGTTTCCTCTCAGTCTTTCCTGTCTAAACTCTAGCTTCCCTTCCCAACTCGCCATGAATTCTTCCCATCATATCTAGGTGTTCCCCTTCCCCTGCTCACTTAAAATAGGTATTAAGCACCTGCTACGTCTCAGATGCAGAGATAAATCAGAGAGAATCCCTGTCCTCACAGAGTTCAAAGTCTGGTGGAGCACAGAAATAAAAATAAATACAATAGTAGGATTTTATGGAGCAAAAAGCTAAGGAGCTTTATAACACAGCATAGATGGCATGTCCAGCTGTTTCTTTAGTAGTTCACATGCCATGTGTGCTCAGATTCTTCCATGGCCTGCAGTGGGGTCTGATGCTCTAGTCCAGAGGTGTCCATTTAGGTTAGGCATTGTCCCCGTCCTGCAGCTGCTTTCAAAGGTGAATCCCCACCTTCATAGGAGACACAGCACAGGCTCAGTGGGGATCTGGAGCTCTCTTCCCTCTCTGGCAGGGTTAGGGTGCCCTGAGCACAAGCTGTCTGGGAGCTGGGGACGGAGTGTGATTGTGAGCAAGACATAGAAAGGGAGCCAAGAGGCTCCAGTGTTCCACTTCCCCATGGCAAGAGTCAGCTCTGCAGAGGGTGAACCAGAGGCCCTGGCTGACACATCCAGGTCACCTTATGACCTCGTGCCCTGAAGGATGTCAAAGGCCTCGTTTCTCAGTCATCAGCAGAACTCAAATCTGTAAGGGAACCTGGAGCTCTCTAATCAGACCTACTCAATTTACAGCTGGGGAAACTGAGCCCAGAGAAAAGTAAAATAATGGGACTTTCTTTCCCTTTAATCTTGCATTGACTCCTGTTCTATAAGATGACGCTGGAGCATGTTCTCTCTCCTGATCAAATAATTCCATTTCTAAGATTCTATCTAAGGAAATAATCCTAAGCACAGAAAAAGCTTTGGCTACAAAGCAGCTCATCACAGCATCATTCTAACTAAAAGTGCAAGAAGTGGGGCAGGTTAAGTGATTCCCTTTGATGGAAGACAGCTTGCAGTATATCCAGTAATGTTGTAGTTCAATCCAGCTTTTAGTAAATGGGAAAATTCTGTTATAACACTGGGGGAGGGAGGAGAATTGCAAGTCTTTATATGAGTCGATGTGAAAAAAGCAACTGCATAGAACCTATAGTGAAAAGAAAATATTGGGTTTCCTATGTGCTTTGTTTTGTATTTTTAAGTAGCTATTATAGGTAGTGGTGTTACAGGAGAGTCTCCTCAAAGAGAAGTGGGGAAAAAAATTAAATTATATTTTTAAATAATGTCAAGGAGCCAATTACTGGTAAAGAAAAGGTAGTTCCTAGCAGCCTGGGAAGCTAAAGATGCATCTCACAATTATTACAAAGGCCACTGACTGAGCCACTCTTTTCTGAAATGATCCTTTAGGACTCCTCCTAGACACCAGCACTCATTCACTAAAAAATATTTACTAAGCTTACTTTGGCACTAACAGTGCCAGTTACTGTTTCAGTTGCTGGGGATATAGGAGTAAACAGGCAGATGGATCCCTGCCCTCAGGGAGCACACAGTCTAGTGATGGAGGCATTAAATGATTCTGCACATAATTACCGTAATGTATGACAAGAGCAACAAAGAATGCCCTATTCATTAGGATTTGATTTGGCTGTCAGAAACAGAAATCCAACTACAGTGATGAAAACAAATAAAGGCTTTATTTCTTACATAAAAGAAACCCAGAAGTGGGCAGCCCAGGGACTCCCACAAAGTCCTCAGGGCCCAGGCCTTTGCTGTGCTTCTACTCTCACACCCTTAACTTACAGGCCCAAAGTAGGTGCTGAAGCTCCTGCCATCACATCTGTGTTCAGGCAAGGTGAAGGAAAGATGCAAAGAACAAAATATGAAGAGAAAAAATGAGTCCATCCCTTCTCAATTTTCTGGAAGGCTTACCTAGCAACTTCCTAGCTGCCAGGAAAGCTGTGAAATGTTTTCTTTTAACTGTATATACTGCTTCCCTGCTATATCCAGGATTTGTTATAAAAGAAGAAGGTAATCATGGATATTAGGAAGGAACCAGCAATCTCTGTCCCAAATGATGTTGTGATTGTAAAATACAGAGGGATTCAGCCAGGTCAAGGTGAGGGTCAAGGCCATGATGTTTAAGCTGAGTCCTGAAGGATATGTGGGATCCAGAGAAGCAGAGGGGTCAGGAAGGAATTCCAGGAAGAGAAGACTCTGATGAGAACTCAACAGGGAAGCAGAGAGAGCTCTTGAGTGGAGTCAAGAACTCTGGCTGCAAGTCCCAGCTCTGCTGGAGTGAAACGTCCCCCTCGGAGGCTCTCCAGCTGTAAAGTGAGCAGTCCGCACTCAGACACTGTGAAATATTTATTAGGGCCTCTGCTAGGCTCTGCTGGGGCAGAGAGAGGGCACAGCACTCTATGCCATCGCCCCATTCTCTTAGGGCTTATGGACAAGATGAACAGAGGAAACATATACTGTTTGAAAGCCATAAGGAGAAAACCGGATCGGGCCCAGAAACCAAGCCCCAATGGCAGGGTCAGAGTTTACCTCTGTGCATCGCCAGGCACAGTGACCAGCACAGGAACCCCAGGACTGCTGAGCCAACGTCCTCGCTGCAAGAGCAGAGAGAACAGTTGCAAATGTTCCTGGAAGCCTCTTCTTGGATATGATTCCTGATGAGGCCACATAGTGGGGCTGGGACCGTGGCGTGGCCGGGTATGAGGGGGAAGAGAACCACCACTTACTAAGCCTGTTCTGCATGCCAGGCATGGCACAGCTTTACATCGATTGTCTCATTTAATCCTCATAACTGCTCCATCAGATAGGTATTAATTACTCCCATTTCACAGGTGAGGAAGCTGAGGCTCAGGGAGGTAAAGTAACACATCCACATGATGATTCCGCATGACTGTTACACTGAATGACAGGATGCTGACGAGAGTGCTCTGAAAACCCCAAACCTCTGCCTGTGACTGTGCAACTTTGGTCCAGCCTCCCCTTGGGGCTCAGTTTCCTCATCTGCAAAGTGAGGTCACTTTTGCTGTGCTGCTAACAGTGGCCACAGCTCCCATGCACCCAGTGCCTGCACCTTCCCCACGGCGTCTTGTTTCATCTCCACAACAGTCCTGCCGGGAGGTGCTTTTAGCCCCAGTTTAGAGAAAAGGATGTGACCCAGGTCCCTCTGCAGCTCTGTCCACCACTGTGGCCTGCCTCGTGAAGATCCAGAGAAGAGCGTTCCCTGTGGCAGGGTGGGTGCTGCCCCCGGTGTCACCTTTGTCCTTGCTGGGCATGTGGAGAAAGGCTTGTGCGTGGCCAGCAGGCCGGCTGTGGGAAGACACCAAAGAGGGCCTGACACAGTATTACTATTCAGGTCAAAACACTTCTCTGTGTTTAGACTTTTACAATCCATAATTAGTTGCCATCACAGTGGAACAAGCCCTCTGTGGTTTCAAAATCACAGTGACTGCTTTATTTAGCTGAGATGACTGCAGCCAGTGGGGACCACTGGGTTCTGTGTCAAAGAAAATATCTAGGCTTTGGCTCCCCACCCTTGTCTTAGTCAGTCTCCCTCCCAGTTCCACACGCCCACACCCACCCCACCCACTGACCTCCATGCTATGCCACTGTCTCAAACTGGGCTCCTCACACCCATCCTTAAGATCTTCCTTCTGTAGCTTCTCCTCCCTTCTCTGTGCTTCTCCAAACCCTGTCCATCTTTTAAAGCCCAGCCTGGGGCCACCTCCTCCTCCAGGAAGTTCTCCCTGACGGCCCCAGCCCCACTGTCTCCTGCCTCTCCACTCCCATCGCTTCTCCATGAGATTGGCTCACTGGTCACTCAGTGTGGCGGCTGGGAAGGGAGAAAGAAGGGAAAGTAGATTGTGGAACAGGAGGCTCTCCTGCCTCTCCACTCCCATCGCTTCTCCATGAGATTGGCTCACTGGTCACTCAGTGTGGGGGCTGGGAAGGGAGAAAGAAGGGAAAGTAGATTGTGGAACAGGAGGGAGAAAGACAGGCCATAGCACAGTCTTTGGTGCCTCATTCCTGTGCTCTAAGGAAGAGGGAGCCAGGATGGGTGGAAGGGAGGGCTGGCAGAGCCAGGTCAGAGGATGCTGCCTGCTCCGGTGCAGAGGGGTCTCAGCAGGACAAAGCTCATATTCCTGAGGATTGGGGAGGAGAGGCTAGAGATGTGGCCTGGGGCAGAACCATCTTCTCTCCCAGTGATGCTGAGCTACAACAGTGCTACCCTATAAGAGGCCCCTGATGAGTTACACAAAACCAGGACTGCCAGGACATTGAGGGGAAAGGACAAAGGGCTCCCAAGGTACTGGGAAACATTCAGTAGCCCCCTCATCAAACATTAGAAGAAATGTCAAATTTTTCTTTTAAAAAGCACAGCTTATGCATTTCCATTCAGTCGGCATTTTTTTTTTTTTAACAGGAATCCAGTGATAAAGTCAGGCATTCAGAGCTTGAAATCCTTGTTACTCTGAGAGAGATATGGGTTCACAAACAGCTGGCCTGGCACAGGGAAGCTGGGGACAGGCAGCCCAGGAGACAGGGACCGGAGAGGAGCTGATACGTCCGAGGGCTGCTTCCTCCCCTCTTGTGCCCAGAGGTGACCTCTCCTACAGTGCTCCCAGCCTCTCACCCACAAAGAGCTGCCCCTTACTCCCAGGCCAGCCTCCAAGACAGACACCCCTAGAGTTACAGGATGACTCCAGAGTCAGACATTCTATTTCAGTCTGCCGGGGCTGCTGTAACAAAATACCACAGACTGGGTGGCAAGAGTAAGGTTCCAGCCAGTTCAGTTTCTGGTGAGTTCTCCTCCCGGCTTCCTTGCTGTGTACTCATAAGGAGAGAGAAAGGCTTTCTGGTGTCTCTTCCTATAAAGGCACCAATCCTATCATATCAGGGCCCCACTCATTACCTCATTTAACCATAATTAATTCCTTAGAGGCCCGATCTCCAAATACAGTCACATTGAGGGTTGGGGCTTCAACATATGAATTCTGGGGACACACAAACACTCAGTTCATAACACAGTCCAACCTCTGTCTTATGAATTCCTTCACAGCCTTCCTGGTGAGTAGCAGTCCAGGGACAAGATTATTATCCCATTCAACAGATAAGGAAACCGAGACTCCAAAGTGCAGGCATCTCATCAGAGGCTCCCAGCCAGCGTGTGATAGGAGAGGAAGAGTACCATGACCTCTGGCCAGCACTTTTCCACCTGTGGGTTCTGTCCTGCTTCCTAGTCCCATGGGTCCCTGTTTTCAGCTGCTTGTCCACTGACCCCACTAAACATGGCATCTAATGATGGCTTAAGGCTTTAGTGTCCAGGCGTCCAACATTCCAAACCAAAGGCATGCATTGATAAAGCACAACAGGTGGGTTGGAGAGTCCCGAGTCTTAACCTCCTTCTCTTGCAAAGGTCACATTGAACTAGCTTCCCTTTAGAGCAAACATTCTTTGGTTCCATAAAATATTTTTAATAATGGGGAAGGTTCTATACATTATCCATTTGTTTTTTTGGACCAAATATTTTTCGGACCAAGAAGGCATATCTACTGACTCCAGTAACATGGGGCAGAACCAGCCCACTGCCCTCTGAAGAAGCTTGAGGCCAGGAAATGGGTTGAAGAGGTCAGGCTCCTGGGAGAAACTAGAGGATTAGAGCCCCTCCCTCCCCAGCCAACCTCATGCAGGTCCCAGTCTGTCCTCACCCACTCAGCCTGGGCGGCAGGTGAAATATGAGCCAGTCCCTGAGGCCATCTGGGGACTGCCACCTTGTCTGTCTGTAGGTACTGGCAGGAACTTGCCCAGGTGTAAGCAACCCTTCTCCCCGGAGGACCAGGCTAACTCCAGGCTCTCTTCACATATAGCACACCAGGCTGCTGATTCCTGCGTCAGCCACAGCACTGACAGCAGGTGGGGCTGGCTGAGTCCTCATGGGGCTGCTGATGGAGCTGGCCAGCCCTCCCTCCAACCTTTGTCTTCTTAGGCTGCCAGCCCCATCCCCTCCATGCAGCCCTCAATACCCCAGTCCCCAGAGCTGCTTCCTGCCTCAGAGCACCTAAAGACCTTACATTCTGGGTCACCCAGGCTGCTTGCTGTTCCACCTTGTAGAAAGTTTGCTGATTGACTGATGAACTGGGGGATGAACCAAGGAGGGAAAAAGCAACACAAGCTCTACAGGGGAGTTCCAGAATGAGAAAATCAAAAGGGGGTGTCTGGCAGACATTCATCATCCACTACTCTGTGCCCCCAAATAGACCCTCAGCCAACCTGTCATTCATTCATTCGAAAAATATTTACCAAGTGCTCACTATGTGCCAAGCACAGTGCTAAATGCTGGAACACAGCAGTGAACAAGACAGACATAGCCTCTGACTTCAACGTGCTTATAGAGCAGTCAAAGGGGCAGACATTAACCAAATAACTATATAACAAGTAAATTAACTGCTGTTACAATTAACGCTGTGGAGACTAAGTAAGTGCGGAGCACTGAGACGGAGCACTGGTCAGGAGGAGCTTCCCTCCGCAAGGGTCACAGGAAGCTCATAGAAAAGCCTTAGCTAAGACCTAAAGATGGTCTTTAGTGGGGAAATGGGAACATGAAAACAGCCCATGCAAAGGTCCTGAGGCAGGAAGGAGCAGAGAACATTCCAGAAATCTGGGAAGACCCAATGTGGCTGGAGCTCAGAGTCCTGTGGGTAAGAGGGGGCTGCGATGAGGCTAGAGTAGCAGCAGGGACTCCCAGGGATCTAGTATGGACAGATGGGGGCCTATGGAGCATTTCAGCAAAGGAGGAGGAGCTCTCTGATTTTTAACTTGGCCATGGCAATTTTTTTTTCCTGGCTTAGGCCATCTCTTCTAAAGGACAACACACATCTGGACTTGCTCTTCCTACCCAGAATCCAAGCCAGATTAACATCTTACATGCACAACTCCATGAATGGCTGCAGCATTTTCTTACTCATTCTTTTGGTTCTAACAGAAGACTCATCAGGTAGGTGTCTGTAGCCCCACTTCGCAGGTGAAGACATCGAGGCTCAGTGAAATCAATTAACTTGCGCAGGGGTCACAGTGCTCAGTGACCTGCACAGTGTTCTGTTGAAGATACCATGGTGGCCCAATAAGAAAGCAAAGAAGAAGAATTAACTTTCACTAGGTGCAAGTAAATGAATAAATGCAAATGTAAGTGAAGCCAACTGAAAAGAAAAATCTGGCAATAAAAAAGTTATCACACATGAAAACATTTGAGGTTAAGCAGCTTATTTGAATTGCCTGCTGATAGATATAGGTATAGCTATCTGTATAGGTATGTAGAAATAGAGACAAATAATAGATATAGGAAAACCAAGAGTTGAAATAACTGCTTTTTTTCTGTAACTCAAGATCTTAAACTGCTGGTTTGGGTTGATCACAAATTTTATGGCCCTATGTGCTGGCAATAAGATGACTCTAAACTAAGCTTCAGAGTCTAAAATTTAATAAGCGAATAAACAAAGGGTTAGATCTCTTCACTTAGAAATACTTGCTATTTCAATACCTATTACAACTTAAATTTAAATGGTAAATGATAATAACATGGACATGAGTCCTAGATCACAGATCCAGGTGTGCAAGAAATAGCACATTCTTTCTTCTCTCTAGTACTCCACGGCAAGGTCCTGAGCCCCTCAGGGGAAAGGTCTAGGCCTCCACTCCATCAGGGACCTACTGTCATTGCCGATGTCGAAGGGCAGACACAGGGTCAAGTCTGCAAAACAATAGAGAAGATGGAAACTGAATCTGGAGAGAAACGATAGCAGAGCAGAAGCAGATTCAGGAGCAGAGCGTAGGGGTGGAGCAAGCCTATTCTTTCAATATAAAATATTGAGTGCTGGAGTCAGGCTCAGCATCTAAAAGTTGACGCTCATACAAAATTCTGCTGCCCTAACGTCTGTGCAAATCTGCAGGGAAACTGCAATTTAAAAAACGAATCCTCAGTCCTATGGCAAATTAGTCATTCAGTGAACTGGTCATTTGGCAAATTGGCTTTTAGCAAATTGATTTTGGGTGTCCAGGCCTGCTCCCAGAAGGCTATCCACCAGCTGGTAGAGTGTGCAGAGCCTGGCAGATGGACACACTCCCCAGGAACAGACCTCTCCCCATTGCCACCCAGGAGAGTGACTTCCAGGCTCAGCAGAGGCCCACCAGGAGCTGCTGATGTCATGTTGGGGTCATGGGGAAGCCTGGCTGCTGTTAGGGGAGGCCATAGGTCTGGGTCCATGGAAAGAACCTTCCATCCACAGTCAGCCATCAGGAAGTCCTGCTGAGAATGATTTCAACAGCTGTGGAGAAGGGGAGCAAAGACATGTTCTATTCCAGGGCCACATTAGGATCTTTTCATTTAAGAATTTGTGCAAAAAACTGAAGCTCAGGAGCTAGACAACTCACCTCTGCTCATATAAGTAGCAGGCCACGATCTGCCTGACTCCAGAAGTCTCAGAACTTCCACACAACATGCAGCTGGAGCAAACTCCAATAACTCCTGTTTCCATTGGGCTCTACGGTTGGCAAAGGGTTATCTTAGCAGGTGTTCCACCAGAGTTTCACCAACATCCTAGGATGTGGGATTATAAGTTTCACAGTACAGAGGGGGAAACTGAGGCTCAGAGTTGATGTGCGGATTCATCATTGACAGCTTCCTATGTATCCTTCCAGAAAAAAAAAAAATAGGGCCTCTCCTGGGATGTGGATGAATAAGCTTTTAAAAAATTCACATAAATGGACTTATACTAACACATCCTTCTCTGCACCTTGCTTCTTTCATTTAGCAAACCATCATTTAACTTTTCTTTAACAACTGCACTACATTCTATAGTATGAAAGTATCATAATATCTTTAGTATGTGTTAGTAATATTATTATTATAAATATATGATATTATATATTGCTCCTATTGTATAACTGCTCCTATTGAGGGATATTTCAGTTGTTCCTCGTTTTTTGCTATTTTATTCAGCTCTCCATAACATCTACAAAGAATATATCCCAAGGACTTGGTGAATCTCTAAATTTACTAATACTAGTACAACACATAATTTTTACCATGTGATAAAATATAACCGAAAAACTTAAGTTACCTCAAATTTCTATTTTCCCTGGTTTAAAATCTTCACTTTCTCATACTTCATGACCTCCTCCTCATGGCCACCCAGCCCCAGCAGCTTGCTTTGTTGGTTATCACTTCACAAGCCTGAGCATTTGATGACAGTAGAGCATGGCCCATCCACGTTGAGATGAGACGCTGGGCAATGGACAGGACCTTTCCCAGACCAAATCTCATCCCCTCCCATGAGCCTCAAGCACCAACAATTCACATTCCACCTTAGCCAACTTGCAAATGGTAGCACCTAATGGACCTTGAAGTCATTTGCAAGTAGTCAAAGATCAAAACTTAATCTGTGAAACCAACGATCCCCTGCACCTCCTTAATCTTCTGCCAAGCTGCCCAAATCTGAACATCTGCGCAGATGTCTGCTGATGGATGGGGTGCACCTGTGGGCCCTGCACTTGAGCCATACCCACCTTGGCCCTCCACTTTCTCTTCAGCCCAGAGGGCTGGCAGGATCACCGACAAAGCCACTCATGCTGGAAGGGCACCATCCAGACAATTTTTATCCACATATTTTTTTCAGACAAGCTACATACACTCTGAGGCTTCCTCCTGTTCTGATGCTCTGTGATTCTGAGATCCAGAATCCTTTGGGTGACAACCTCTGTGAAGCGTAACAGAATAGAGAGATAAGAAATTGGCAGATCCTTACCGCAAACCACTCAGGGGGCATTGAGGTCCAAGGAAGGACCAGAGAGGAACACACTTCAATGGCTGTTCCTCTGAGTAGATGTGTCACAGAAACCCCTAGAGAGGTCCTTCAGAAGAAGGAGAGAGTATCCCAGCAAGGTGACCACCATCTGGGTAATGGTGTTGACCCCACAGACACCCACTGGAGAGCTGTGATCCAGTGACCCAGGAGACCACTCCCTCATGCCAAGATCCCCTGTGCCCTTCTCTGATCCGGGCTTGCAATAGCCCTGAGGACACAGGGAGGAAGAACCGACCTTTCTTCTTCCCTTCAAGGAGACCAAAGTCCAGCAGAAAAGTAGAGATTCAGACAGTGCTGGGATAGTGGGGGCTAGTGTTGGGGTGAGGGCTTTGGGTGAAAGGTTGATCTGTCTGGAAGTCCCCTGAAACTGCCAGGGGGGATGATATCAGGTCGAAGCCACTAACCCCTGCCCTCTTCACCCAGTGGGGCCTCCTTGCGTCCATGCCTGAGATGGCAGAGATTTGTGAGATTCTGGAAACTTTGCCCTTCTGCTGCTTACTGTTTTGTTGCCCGGTGTGTTCCCCTTCTCTGATTAGTGATAAAGCCCCTTATTATGCAAAGGGCTCAGTGCTTGTCTTCAGAAACCATGAGGAGGGTGGTGGCATGGTGGGGGGCTGGTTTCCATTCTCCAGCTCAGCTCAGGGGCAGAGGAACCCCTCCAGGGCCCTTCTCTGATTAGTGATAAAGCCCCTTATTATGCAAAGGGCTCAGTGCTTGTCTTCAGAAATCATGAGGAGGGTGGTGGCATGGTGGGGGGCTGGTTTCCATTCTCCAGCTCAGCTCAGGGGCAGAGGAACCCCTCCAGGGGCACCAAGATTGGCGGGGAGTTAATGAGGAGGTCACAACAGGCTAAGTTCCCAGGGCCTTCCGAGAGGACAAAAGAGCCATTAGGGATGCCAACCTGGAAGTGGGGAGTAAGCAGACTCCTGGTCTTCTCCCCTAACTCTCCTCCAAACCAGGGCTGTCTTATTAACAACTCAGAAGCAGTGGCTACAACAGGCACTCTTCACATCACCAGAAGCTTGGTAACCAATAACTGGGGATGCGTGAGTGGTTCAGCACTTATTGCACCTGCTAGATCTGATACACCTGAGTCAGAGATCAGCCTGATGAGGTCTGTGATAATGAACTGACGTTCATGGAAGAGAAAGAGGAGGAATTTATCTCACCACTCTCTATCTTCACCAGGCACATAGGGCTGGTATTGAGTCCCATGTTACGGATGGGGAAGTGGAACCTCATTAAGGTCAAGCACCTTGTCCAAGTTCACTCACCCGAACTGAAGCCAGGTCTTTCCTATTCAGGAGCCAGTTGTGTCTACTGAGCTGTCTCTGATGACGGTCTGCTGAAGCTGCCCTGTGATCCTCTCACACGCACATCTCAGGACAGTGACCTTTGCCCACGTCAATGGCCGATGCACCATTGCTGCCAGATAACATGTGAGGCAGCCTCTGGAATCAAGATGATAAAGCAGAAAGACAACCCTTGACCCCACTCACTATAAACTCTTCCCCAACTGAACAGAGAGAGGGGGAAATTCCCTGCATCACAGAATCCGTGCAGCAGAGCCTCCTGACCGCAATGCCATGTCAGGGCTGGTGGCCACCCTCCCAGCCAGGACCACCAATGCCGCTGACCCGTCAGCCCTGCCCTTTTCTTTTCCCTGCAGATATGGGGGCAGGGCTAAAATGGCCAACAGCAGGCTCCAAAGTCTGGCCACTTGCTCTGTCCTGGACACTTAGCATTTTGTAATCATAGCAGAAGCAGATGCTTTAGCGTTTTTGTTGAATTAATGCACACATGAATGAGTGCATGTGTATAGCACTTTCTACTTTTCACATCACCTTTGCATCTGTTATCCCATCTCATCCCTGGAATCCTCCTGTGAATGTAGCACTGGAATCCTTACTTTACAGATGGGGAAACTGAGGTCCCAAGAGATGATTGTTTCACACAGGATAACAGCAGAGCTTGGTATAGACTCCTAGACCAGGACTTCTACTTCTGTTCTCCTTTTCTGTGATGGCTGTTGATTTGAGCTAGGATCCCCAGTTGCCCGATCCTGCAAACAGAGGAGATTTGTGTCCACAACAAGGCAGAGCTTCCTTAAGCACCCAGCTCACCACCCAGAGGTGGCCCAGGAGGCTGGGACCGCAGGATAGCTCCCAGAGAAAAGCAGTTCTCACCCCCTGGCCAGGAGCACTCATGGCTTCCCAAACAGGCCTCAACATTTCTCCAGGTTAGATATAATTTCCAAATCTGGATAAGAGCTGGAAACTTCCCATCTACTACCTTTCTGATTTTGACTCCCTTTGGGGATGGGGAGGTGGAAGAGGTAAGATGCTCCAATCTCAAGTCTCACCAGTTTTAAAAACAAAAAAGTTTCTCGTTCAGTAATTCATTTAACAAATTTTCACTGAACACCGAATGCCCTGCGCTGTGCTCAGAGCTGTGCAGTCAGGAGTGGGCAGGGCAGCCTGCACACCTGTGTCAGCCTTACAACCGCTGTCCTGGCTGCCATTCACCGTCAACATTCAGGCCAAGGGTGCCAATGACCTTCCTTCCAACGGTCAAACAAGTCTCACCTGACTGCTCTGAGCAGGCTTGGAAACGTGAACTGCTCCCTGTCTGCCGGTCTCCTCGTGGCCTCCCTAACACCACGTGCCCCGGCTCTCCTACGCCATTGCCCACTCACTGAGTGCCGATGCTCCCACTTCTCACGTGGACCTTCTTTTAATCTCGCCCTGTTCACTGCCCTTTAATCATGTCATCTACACCAGAGATTCAACTCTGAATCCCTGTGGAAATGCTGAGGACGCCCAGGTCAGCTCTCCAGGAGAGATCTCTTGCCAAACTACACCAAATGCTGGTTGGACATCCTCCCCTGAGGTGACCATGGGCATCTGAATCTCACACACCCACGGGTGAGTTCTCACTTTTGCCCCACATCTAGCCTGCTCCTCCTGTCCCATGTCCTGGTAAGCAGGGAGTGTCCCCGAGCGGTCAGCCACCTGAGCCAGGAGCCTGGAGTCAGCTCACCTCCCCCTCATCCTCATTACCATGTCTCAGTGGTCCTCCAGCTGGGTGGTATCTCCTGCCTGGGATCTCTCAGCACTGTCCCTCCACTCCCTCCCCACTGCCCGCCCTCACTGACCTCCCCCTCCTCTCTTCCTGAGCCAGCGTGGTCACCTCCTCACAGGTCTCCACGCGGCCTGCAGGATGAGCCCGGACTGCTTTAGCCTGGATCCCCAGCCCCTCCGTGATGAACCCCCACCTTCTCTTCAGCAGCTGCTCCACACACTTCCAACCCCGGAAGGATGCTGTTCTCTCTCCTGCCAGCCTGTGTGTGTGTTTCCCTCACACTGACGTGCCCTTTCCAGAAAGTTCTCTCCCACCCCTGCACCCCCACCTATGGAACTTTTACTGCTTTTACTCAACACCCAACTCAACCATCACCTCCTCTGAGAAGCCTCGTCCCCACATTGCTCCCCCAATGTTCCCATGAGAGCCAGCGCAGGCCATGACCACCCCGAATGCCACCCTGAACCAGACAGCCTTGCTCACAAGTCTCACACCCCACTCACTCAGAGCCCTGCACGATCTCTGTGTTTCTAGTCCCCAGCAAACTCGTGCCCACAGTGGGCCTTGATGGGTGACTGGATGAATGGATAGCACAGCCTGGTGGACTTGATGGAATAAGACGATACACACCAGGTACTGCACATGACAGTTCCAATAGGTCAGGAGGAGGGAAAACACCAAAAACCCACCCGCCAGGCCCTTCGGAGTTTACGACCAGCTAGAGAGTCTCTCCAAACCTCTAACAAGCCAGAAACGGCTTTCCGGCAGCTCTGCAGTGTCCCAGTTGCCTCTAGAGCTCAGGGCAGCAGCAACACGGGAAGGCAGGAGAAGTTTAGGAAGTGGCCTCCCTCCATGCTGTAACCCAACCTGCCAGGGTGTGAGCAGAATACAGGTGGAAGGACTGAAGGAGACACTGCTTATCCAGCAAAACCCCACCCAGAAAGAAGGTGCCTTCCAGAGCTCCTGGGGCTCCTGCTGAGAAGGATTTGGTGCCGCCTTTTCTCCAGGGAGCCTGAGCAGCTGGTGATAGTGGGGAACGGGGCAAGAACGGCATTCCGAGCAGAAAGAAGCGCACACACACACACACACACACACACTCTCCTCACCGAACAGCTGGATACCAGAGAACATTCCCCACCCACCCACCCCCGAGGTGACTGCCTGCTGTGCCCATCTGCTTGACTTTCTGGAAGACAAGTCGGACTAAGGCTCCAGAGTCAGGCCAGACCTCCTGCCTACATGGGAGGGGCCAGAGCCAGGAGGCGAGGGACGGCAGTACCCAGAGAAGGCAGGGAGGAGGCGGGAGACGCAGGTGCCATCAGCAACCTTTTCTGTTTGACTTTGGGCCAACTAGGGTTAGGAAGAATGGACTTAACCTGACCTTGGCCCTTCTATGATCTGGAGAAATGTAAATACTGAAACACACGCCAACACTAAAGAAAAGCAAACAGGTGCACGGAATCCAGCCACTCCTGGCAAAATGTCACAGTCCAGCTGGTGACTCTCAGTGGCCCAAGATTCCCCTATCCTGCCCCCTTTTCTCTTCTGGTAGCCCCCTCCTCCTCCTTCCCCTTCCTTCCCCAGGGCCAGGCTGTCCCCTCGTTCTTGATCAGCAAAACCTGGATCTTAGGTTACGAAAACTGGAGAGTTCAGACCACAGCTGGCCCCCAGCACCTTTTTACAGAGGAGGAAACTGAGGCCCAAGGAGGGAATGAGACTGGGCACAGATCACGTAGCTGCCGGCCTCCTAGTACAAAGCTCTGTGAACTGACTAAGCTCTCAGAGGGTCCTCATTCACACTACGGTGTCACTCTATGAAAACACCTGCCGTAAGTCCTTCCCTCTCCAACTTCTACCCCTTCCCATCCACCAAGAAACAGGGGCTGCATTTCAACAGAGATAAAAGCAGGGTGCTAAGAGGGCAGAAGTACAGTGGTGGAATTTGAGGTGTTGAAGAGGAGAAGCCTCCAGGGACGGCCTGAAGCCGTACTGCTCTGTGCCAAGTCAGACTGTAAGTCCACAGTACCTGTCCAGCACGTTATGCTCTGTCCTGGCTCCTAGCTTCCCCTCCCAGCCTTTCTCTGAGTCTGACATGTGACAACTGAAGGCAGAGCCAGGCCAAGAGAGAAGGAGCGAGAGCAAAGCCTGCTCTCTTAGAAGCCACGGTGGGGCCCTCAGCTGACGGTCCCAGGTGTTCTCGGGATGAGTCTGCATCTTACAAACACTTGCCCCCAACTGCAGTGACACAAAAGAAGAGCAGGCCCTGAAACTGCTCCCTGCTTATGGCCCGAGCACCACCTTCCACAGTCCTGGCGTGATGGCACCAACACCTGAGCCATGGCACCAGGATGGGGGTCACAGAGACAGGCCTCTGGTGCCCTCTGCTGTTCAGCATCCCTGTCTCACAGCCTGCGGATGGCACCAAGGCTGGAGGAGGAGACCCTGGGCATGTCTCCAGGGCCTGGGTTTGCCCAGCTGTAGCAGTGCCTCTGTCTACTTTCCAGAAGGATCCAGGAAGAGCATGATGCTTAAGCCCTGGTGGGGCAGTTTATCCATCAGAAAACACTAGAGCACATCATAGGCACAAACAATCCCAAAGCAAAATGGTTCATAACAACTAAGGCTTATTTGGTTGGACAAGCTCCCTGTCCATTGTGGGTTGTTGGGTGCTGCTCCACGTTTCCTCTCTCTAGGGTGCAGGTTGAGGAAGCAGCCACCACCATGTTGAATGTTGCCGGCTACAGTGACAGAGGGCCGGAGACCGAGGCCCGTCCTTCAGCCCTCCACTCACAACTCATGGGCCAGATCTAGCCTCATGGCCCCACCCACACAAAAGGGGCCAGGATGTGCAACTCTACCAGGTGCCCGCAGTCGGGGAGCTAGAAATATTTAGAGAGCAGCACACATGATTACTGATGGTTAGTCCGCCCTTCACGTCACCAAGCACTGGGCTCATTCTTCCTTCTGCAAGCAAATACACCAACCAACCCCCACCAAGGAACACAACCCCATCCTACCCAGGTACAGCGTCGTGCTCAGGTACAGGCTCTTGGGGTGGTATATTGGGGTCTCCACATAAGCAGTGAGGTACAGTGATCCCTACAGCACACACACATGTGATGCATCTTGATCCAGAGACCTATAAGCTGAGAATTCCAGTTATGTGCTTCCTGCTAAAATTCAGTATTCGATGATACAACCAGGGCAGAAGAATGGCAGTAAACACACCCAGTGGGAAAGCAGAAAAATGGGAAATGCATCTCAGCAGACGTTGCTCCGTGGCAATCCTGACATCCCCCTGGGCAGACACTTGGAGGGTCCCTACCCTAGGAGTGGGGCATCTTCCTCATCAGGCCGCTCTGAGGACTCTCCCTTCGGAATCCCGCCTTCTCGTTGATTCTCCTGGTGCCTCTGCTCGCCTCTCCCCTGTCTGTCTGGCTTCCTGAGTCTCTCCTTGCTCAGAACGTTGGGGTGCTGGAGCTCGGTAATAACCTGCTCACTCCCATGTCCACTGAATCCCTGAGCAACACAAAATTAAGGGCCTGCATTAGTTCGTTTCTGGTGCTTATAACAGAAGCTGGGTAATTTATAAAGAAATGAAATGTATTTCTTACAGTTTCGGAGGCTGGGAAGTCTACGGTCCAAGGGGCACGTGTAGTGAGGGCCTTCTACAGCAACACAAGCTGTCCCATGGAGAGAATGGGCTGAGCAACAGAGAGACTAACTTTCCCACTTGCTCGCCTCTTATTGTTTATGGATATTAAATTAATTTGTGTGTGTCTTTATATGAATAGCTATACTTTTTAAAAAATTACATATATGGTTATTAATATAAGTCATCTTAAGAAAGTTTTGGGTTTTTTTTTTTATCATTGCACAATGTAAACATTTTTTGTGGCCCTTTACTAATTTCTCCCTAGCCTCCCTAATCCTTTCCCACCTCTGGTGTCCTTTTAAAGCCATCAGAGCCACGCCCATTGCTCCAGGAATACATGTCACAGCCACTGTCCAGTTTGTGAATGGGCCCTCTAGAGACAGGTGAAGTTGGAGGGACCTGTGCTGCCTGCACACCTTGGGCTGTGTGGGTGGGGAGAGTGGCACAGGCGATGAACGATTGTTTTCTCTGAAGCAACGAGCTGGTGAATGGGCCCTCTAGAGACAGGTGAAGTTGGAGGGACCTGTGCTGCCTGCACACCTTGGGTTGTGTGGGTGGGGAGAGTGGCACAGGCGATGAACGATTGTTTTCTCTGAAGCAACGAGCTCGGACTTGCCCGCGATGCTCTCTGAAGAAGACACACAATATGGGTGAGGAAGTGAGGTTCGGCCTTCTCCCGCCTCGGGCTGCCAACTGCTTTCTCAACTTCTCTAAGGCTCAGTTTCCTCAGTACGGTGGGGACAGTAATCTCCGCCCCATCCCCCTCCTTCACTCTCCCCTTTGGACCCCACGCACCTCAGTGGAGCCAGTCCTGGGGCCCGTTTGCCTGAGCTGGATAACAGTCCAGCTCACCCGTTGCCTCGCCCAGGAATTTCTGCATCTGTAGAGAGAACTCTTGGAGACTGAAAAAGCAAAGGAATAAATCTGTATCAGTGAAATGTAAGGCAGGGAAGACCAAAAGGGGAAATATTTTGGTAGGAGGCAGGAAGGAGAGACAGGGCACTCGGGGTCTACCTAGAATGAATTCTTTTTCTTTTTTCTTTTTATTTTGTCAATATACAATGTAGTTAGTTATTGTGTCCCATCACCAAAACCTCCCTCCCTCCTCCCTCTCCCCCCTCCCACCCAGATGTGTCCCCTCCATTTTCTCGTTGTAAGAGCTTCAAAAAAAAAAAAAAAAGTTGAGGTTGTTAAATCTTCCTCTCCCCGCCCCCAGTTTTTTGTTGTTGTTGTTGTTGATGTTGTTGTTGTTGCTGTTTGTCTGTTTTTGTGTGTGTGTGAGAGTGTGTGTATGTGTGTGTGTGTGTGTGTATGTATGTGTGTNTGTATGTGTGTGAATTGATTCATTCACCTTTAGCTCCCTCCAATAAGTGAAAACATGTGGTATTTCTTTTTCACTGCCTGACTCGTTTCACTTAATATTATTCTTTCAAGGTCCATCCATGTTGTTGCAAATGGCAGTATTTCATTCGTTTTTATAGCTGAGTAGTATTCCATTGTGTGGATATACCACATTTTCCGTATCCACTCATCAACCTAGAATGAATTCTGACCTCTGCGGCTGACTGTTCAGTTTCCTCCTTGGTGGGAGAAGTGAGTCAAGGCCTGTCTCGAATGACACCTCTTGTTACCAGAATCTCTGGGGCATTTTTTAGGGGTAAAGTCTCATTTGAGGGATGTGTGGGGGCAGTGCCTCCCTGCCCCATTTTTCTAATTCCACCCAAAAGGGATCCGGGCACACTTCTGATGATAGCAGATCTACCACAGCCCCCGTGTCTCAACCTGGGGGAACAAAGGTGCTGGCTTGTGTTTTTTCCCCCTTTCCTTCTGCCCGCCCACCCTTTAGCTGCTGGTCTGTGAGAGTCTGGAGACCCGCGTTGTATGTTTTATTTCAGCATATTTCTAAAGCGGAAGTCACATCTCGGGAGGGAGTGGTGCCATCACCTGTCTTTGCACTTTGAAGGGTTTCAGTAAGCAGGGCTGACATTTCCCCCACGTGACAGCACTGAGTCCTCAGCCCACATTGGAGCCGCTGCCCACCTGGCTTCCCCGCCACCTCGCTGCCCACTGCCCCCAGTCCTGCCTCCTGGGTTCCTTGTGGGTTTCATCATGGTTCAGTCTCTGGGCGCTAAAAGCACAATCCCCCATTCCCCCCTCACCCTCACTACCCAACCAAAATTCTGCTTCCTTGCCTCTGTGATTTGGGGCTAGTTGTTTAAATTCTCTGTACTGTGACCTCACTGTAATATGAGAAAATTACAAAAGACAAAATTCCCCAACTCTAGATCCTTCCTTTCCCAAATCTCCTTTAGGACACATCAAAAAATAACGATAGTGAATGTTGGCATAGTACTTTACAGTTTGCAAAACATGGACACATTTATTATTTCACGTAAAGATACTGATAGCCCCCGGGGGATAATGATTCATACTGTCTCCATTTTACAGAGGTGGAAGCTGAGATTCAAGGAGTTAAGTGACTTATCTAGGATCACACAGCTAGTTAAAAAAAGAAAATTGGGATCAAAATCCAGGATTCCAGACCATCTGCCCTTTCTACTTTAGTAGATGATGTCTCTCCCGCCACCTCTGGCTGGTTTCTGCAGTACTTATTCCCCAGGAGAGCGCCTTTCATGACAGAGTCAGCAAGAATAGACTCGGGATGTAATCCTAGTTCATTTCTCCGGGAGGCGGGGACAGAGGGTCACAGAGCATCACCACTGAATGGGTTGCCATGGTTCTCAATGAACTGTAATAAGAGCGAAAAAAGTCATGATTTTACATCTCGTCCACATGTTACCCTACCACTGGCCTAGGTGTCTTTGGAGTGGCTGGGCGAGTTCCAGTTTGCAAGGCCAGACTAAGTGGTGCCCTGTCCCCTCGCAGTGACAGACAAGGGCTTCCCTGGGGCCAGTGCCTGCAGGTGTCTCCTCCCAACACAGGCACAACCCAGGATCAGAAGCTATTACACCCTTCTCTGCGCCTCAGTTTCTCTTTCTGTAAAATGGGAATAATCCGCCTTCTTGCCAGTGCTCTCTGGTGGGAGTGGAGAGGAGGACAAGGGGGCATGAACCAGTGTTTCTTATAGGACATTGGTCCCTCTATAGAGATGATATTTGAATAAAATGATAAGACCAAGAGTGGCTTCCTTGATAACCAAGAAAAGGATTCCAGAGGACAAACTGATTCCCTGGCACATCGTGGGGAGTTGAGGTTTCTAGATAATTAGAAGCCCCTTTGATTTCGGCTCTTGTGGCTACAAGCCCTTATACTCTTCCAGAGAGAGGCTCTCTGGGACCATGCCTGGCAATGATTTTGCTGGCATGGACTGCCAGGGACTGGGGTGGGGTGGGGGTGACCACAGGAGACAGTGCTAAGTAGACCTGTAGCCCACACAGGCTCAGGAGTGTCATTTGTAGATCAGTCCCTGAGAGTCATTTGATTTAGTTCCTTTGGTTTCTTTCTCAAAAGAGTCAAGTATGGTTAAAAAAAAAAAACAACACCTTGTAGTTCATTTCATCATGGTCATAGGAAGGTGCACTGACATAAAATGTGTTTGAATAGCTGCTATTATATCTGTGGATACATATTCCTTGTCATCATGATCTGGTACCTTTATCATTTTGATAGAAAGCTGTTGGGGACTTGGTTTTCCCATCTGTAAATAAGAGTTGTATTTCATTGTTTTTAAGTTCCCTTCCAGAGCTAATATGTGCTTGGAATAACAAAACACACAACAGATTCTTCAAGACTTGGGGAAACAGACTCTCCTGGTTTCATGGAGGTAGAGGGTGGGGCCTGGTCAAACTTATTCTGCCTCTGTTTCTCTCACTCTTGAGAAAGTCCCTAACTCGTAGCCCACTGCCACCATTGGTTATCACATTACCCCAGGCCTCTTCCTCTAATTGTCGGCCTCTGTTCCAGTCATCCACTAGTA
This sequence comes from Galeopterus variegatus, assembly GCF_000696425.1. NCBI lineage: Eukaryota > Metazoa > Chordata > Mammalia > Dermoptera > Cynocephalidae > Galeopterus > Galeopterus variegatus. The sequence goes on along the minus strand of NW_007729957.1, from coordinate 6,648 downwards.
ATATGTAAGCTACCTGAGGGCAATTGTGTGTGCGTGTGTGTGTGTGCGTGTGCGTGTGTGCGTGTGCGTGTGTGTTACAGGGCACACTCAGTTCCTGGCTGAGGCTCCCCGAAATTTATACCAAACTCATAGGTCTGGCTGCCTGCCCCAGATAAAAAACAACCCAAAAGTCAAATGTTGGTGAAAATGGAAGCCAGCTTTATCGAGGAATACCGGTGACCTGAGGAGAGGTGTTGGGCTCACCCATCTCTCCAGTAAACCTGAAGGAGGATAGCCAGGCTGAAGCCATCTCCAAGACTCAGGTTTACTGAGGGGTTTTTAAAGGGGGGGCTAGGGGATGGAGCATGGGAAATGAAAAGCAGGAGAGAAGTGCGAGCTATGAGGGGTCCGTGTCTCTGAGTCAGGTACAAGGTCTTGCCAAGGCCTCGTTTGGTTTCTGTTCTCGTCTTCACTGTTATCTCAGGGTCTGGGTCGTATGTACAAGTCTGCAGCTTCCAGATGGCTGGAAAACAACTTTATATTCATGTAAATAATGNATCTTTGCTCTTGAGGCCTTCACCTGTTTGGATGAGGCCCACCCATATTATGGAGAGTAATCTGCTTTACTGATTTTAGTGTTAGTCTCATCTAAATCATACCCTCACCACAACATCTAGACTGGTGTTTGACCAAACAACCAGTCACCAGAGCCTACGCAAACTGACACATAAAATTAACCACACACCGCTGCTCATTAGTCTTTGTGTGCCCACCTGGCACTCGGTGGTGCAAGTGCCTGGCCCACAGGGGTGATCAGTTCTGAGCAGATAAATAACAGGGAGTCTAAGTGTTCCATGGTATATCTTGATTTCCATCTTCTTTTCTTTTCTTACCTTCTTATTTTCATTAACCCAGGTCTTCTGGGCCCAGAGTCTTAGCCTCCCCCAGCACTACCTTGGCTGTGTCCAGAGGAAGTGGCAGAAAGGTATGGCCTTGGAGGTGACATGCTCGGCTGGACTCCCAGCTCCATCA
>NW_007729957.1:3283-3709 GCF_000696425.1 Galeopterus variegatus | reverse complement strand
CTGAGACCATTTATATTTGAGGAAGGCTGTGCAAGGGCCATGGTATTTGTCTGTTCCTGAGGGCATTCCAAGTCTGGATTGGGTTCACTCAGCAGAGAACCACATGCCCAGAATTAGCTCAGCCCTTGCAGAAAGGCCTTGAGTTAAGCCCTTAATTCTACTATGTAGTAGGGTCAAGGACCCCCAAGGAAGGGGAATCTTATGTGAAATCCTTGAAACAGGCCATCAGCCTCCATTTATTAAGCACTTAACTCTGGATGGGGCTGGGGCTTTGCAATCGCTTTACTTCATCCTTGCTGCATCCAGCCTGTGAGGTCAGACTATCGGCCCCCCAACCCAATTTCTCAGAGGAGGGAGCTGAGTGCCAGAAGGCAGGGGGGACTTGTTCAAGGTCACAGAGCTGATATGAGCACAGCATGTCAGCCT
>NW_007729957.1:0-1187 GCF_000696425.1 Galeopterus variegatus | reverse complement strand
TCAAACATGAACTAAAATATGCACCTACTAAGCAAAAATATTACACCTCAAAGTTCACACTCTGTTGCACTGTTTTAGGTTTTAAACAAAAATAAACTCCAGTGGTCACCTAGAATGACTGACTAAGGTAACTAAGGTTACTTTTTTTCATCTCTTTACCATCACTGTGCTATCATTTTTCATTTTGAACAAGGATCTGTGATACCTCATGCCAGACATAGACTGTACCTGTAAAGAATAGGTTTTGTGCCCCACCTGAAGGGTACAATTCTGTACCCTGACAAAGTCACTCTGAAAATGAATGCATAGGGGAGATTCTGTGTTTCAGAAGCCAACTCTATGACAAGGAGCTCTTCAAAGTAATATCCATGGACATTAAAATGTTTATTAAAAAATAAGTAATAGGGCTGGCCCTGTGGCTCACTCGGGAGAGTGNTCAAACATGAACTAAAATATGCACTTACTAAGCAAAAATATTACACCTCAAAGTTCACACTGTGTCACACCGTTTTAGGTTTTAAACAAAAATAAACTCCAGTGGTCACCTAGAATGACTGACTAAGGTAACTAAGGTTACTTTTTTTCATCTCTTTATAATCACTGTGCTATCATTTTTCATTTTGAACAAGGATCTGTGATACCTCATGCCAGACATAGACTGTACCCGTAAAGAATAGGTTTTGTGCCCCACCTGAAGGGTACAATTCTGTACCCTGACAAAGTCACTCTGGAAATGAATGCATATGGGAGATTCTGTGTTTCAGAAGCCAACTCTATGACAAGGAGCTCTTCAAAGTAATATCCATGGACAATTAAAATGTTTATTAAAAAATAAGTAATAGGGCTGGCCCTGTGGCTCACTCGGGAGAGTGCAGCACTGGTAGGGATCCTATATAGGGATGGCTGGTGCGCTCACTGGGTGAGCGTGGTGCAGACAACACCGTGCCGAGGGTTGAGATCCCCTTANCAGAAGGCAGGAGGGACTTGTTCAAGGTCACAGAGCTGATATGAGCACAGCATGTCAGCCTCCAAAAGATGTTCTCTCCTAGCGTCTCTTTGATTCTACAAAGGCCCTCAGCCCTTCCCAGAGACACCCAGGGCCAAGTTCTCTTATCCTCTTGTTAACACCCCTAACAACTCACCTCTCTCTCAGAGCTCCCCCACCCTGCCTGAATTACAGCCCTGCT
>NW_007729956.1:213193-214317 GCF_000696425.1 Galeopterus variegatus | reverse complement strand
TCTGCTTTCTCTTGCAGAAATGCTACTTCTTGCAGGTCTGTGGCTGTTGGTGGGTCTCTACTTGGTATATTTTGGGTTTCATGGAGATATCTTATCACACAGTTTTGTTGTAAATGTCAATGGGAATAGGGTTTGCTCTCTTTTAATTAGAGATTTGAAAAGACTGAAAAACTATGCTGCCTCTATCATTCCAGAATCTCCCCAGGTTACTCTGTGTACATGATTGGAAACCATGGTCAGAAGGATATTCAGTCCAGAGGACTGTTACTAGGAACAGGTATTCCTGGATTTGAGGACCATGCCTAGACGAGGTCTATGGCTCTGGTAGCTAGCCCATGGAATTGACTGAAAATAAAAAGATAAAAAGCCTACTAAAGTTTCAAGGAAACGGTGTTGTAAAAGATCTCAAGCCTGGCCAATAAAACCTGTGATTCGTCAGTCTTTAGGGTTACAGTCATATATTTCTGAAACATCCAACACTTTGATTTCAGTCTTGTGAGAGATCTTATTGGCTTTATCTTACATAGAGAGAAGTAAAAATATCCAGCTAAACTACACCCAGATTTCTGACCCACAGAAAGTTGAGATAATACATGTTTGTTGTTTTACCATGTTTGGAGGATTATTTGTCATGTAGCAATAGATAACAAATGCACTGAGTATGTGTAACTCGAGGTATTTGACTTTATGCGAGACTCTAGCTTAAAGAGTGTTTGCACTCTCTGACATCTTCATCCATCCTTGACCATACTTGCTGTGTAAGAAAGATCAGTGAACCTGACCCAGGAAGTCTCTCCCTGCGCCCCAGCTCCGTGGGCGATTGGCCAGGCATCTCTGGGTTAACTACCTTCAGTGTTCTCATCTTTAAGAACGGCGTAATAATTTCAGCCCTACTTTTCAGAGCTACTATAGCCACCAGTTGAAATAATACATGTGAAAACAGTCCCAACCAGTGAAGTACAGTGCAAACGTGAAATGTGTAGCTTTTAAAAGCCAGTCCTGCCCTATTGCCATTTTCTGTTCTGTTTCTTTAAATACATCCATTCCTTGTACAATCCCAATGGGGCTGTCATATTTAGTCTGAGAAATATGAGTGATTGAAACTATATATCACCTGGCGAGGC
>NW_007729956.1:210902-211741 GCF_000696425.1 Galeopterus variegatus | reverse complement strand
CACTATCTAGCTCCAAGACATTTTCATCCTGGACCAAAAGGAAATCCTGGACCCATTAATTTTTACATGCTTTTCTGCATTTCGTGAAGTGTCTGCAGTAAATTTGTGATACTTTAGTGATCAAGAATAGAGAGGGTTTGGTTAGGAAAGGCTTCCAGTAAATAGTATCTAGTGTATTTTCTTACTTTTTTTTTTGCAAAATGAAACACAGGAATGATAAGCTTGACACTGATGAATGAGTAAGAACGAAACAGGAGGTGGAGATGAAAATGAGACTTCTCAGAGTATACCTTTTCAAATCGTTTTGATTTTTGAAACACATAAATGTTTTACATATTCAAAAAATGAAATTAAATCAAAATGGATTTTTTAAAAACCCTAAAATTGAATACAAACAGAAGCAAATAAACAAAAATGTATATCAAATTAATAAAATAACCACACAGAGAAAAAAATATTTCAAGTAAATTTAATAAGGAACTTCGGATTCTGGCTAATTCACTTTTATCTGTACATCTGTAATGGGTTAGATTCTAAGGCCAAGAAGAGAGGCAAAGGCTGGCCAGTTTGCTCAGTTGTTTAGAGCGTGGTGCTGCTAACACCAAGATCAAGGGTTCAGATCCCCATACTGGCCAGAAATCTGAAACCTTACTTGCTAGTTTTGTTGACAGTAGTAATATTATTTGTGATGATTAATTTTATATGTCAACTTGACTGGACCATGGGGTGCCAAGATATTTGATCTAACATTATTCTGGGTATGTCTGTGAGGATGTACCTTGATGAGATTAACCTTTGAGCTGGTGGACTGGGTAAAGCAGATTGCCTCCCTAATGTGG
>NW_007729956.1:200016-209997 GCF_000696425.1 Galeopterus variegatus | reverse complement strand
TTCACACAATCTCGAAGTATCCCCCCACAGATTATTTACCAATTGAAAAAGTAAAAAAAAAACCAAAAACTATACATAAACAATAGCCAAACATTAGCCAGCGTACCATATTGTTTGAGTTTGATCTACAGACTTTACTCCAAGTTGCAGGGGAAAAAAATAAAACAATCAAGTGCTACCAGGAACAAAGTAAACAACACCATGAGAAGACAGATCAATCCAGGAGGTAGGATATTGGGCTGAACTCTTCAAAAAAACACCATCCAGAAAGACATAAAAGGAAGTGGACTGTTCTATAATAAACTAAAGAGTAATATGAGCCGTATGCAATGTTTGAACCTTAACAGCATCCTGAATTGAATAAAGGAACATAGATTACATAGATGATATAAGGAAATTGTTAATTTTATTAGGCATAATAATGTTATTATAGTAGGAGAATATCCTGATCCTAAGGAGATTTATGCTGAAATATTTAGAGGTGAACTGTCATGATGACCACAATTAACTTTCAAATAGTTCAGAAGAAAAAAAAACAAGTGGATAGAAAAAAAAAAGAGGGAGGGGGCAGAGAGAGAGAGAAGCAGAAAGAGTGCGCAAGAATGCCCAGGAGAGAGAACAAGCAAATATGGCAAAATTGGGGAATCTAGGCCAAAAATATATGGGTTTCATTTTATGACTCTTTCCATTTTTCTGCGTGTTTGAAAAATTTCAAAATAAAAAATTGCAGGGGAGGGAAGTATTGATGGTAATACTTTGGAAGAATCAAGTTAAGTTGCTGCAGGATTGATAAATGATTGATCTGTGCTCTAGGATAAGAATAGTAACTTTCCCCACAGCTGGGAGGAACACACCCCATCACTGTCAAGGATCATTCTATGATTCTGAGTGTGCATCATTCACTTAAAAGGGCAAACCTAATCCACGCCCTCCCCAGCAATCGCTACAAAAGCAACGAGTGCTTTTCCAGGGCAGCCAAGTGTTCCAGGGAGCAAAGCTTGCAGGGCAAGAGGGTCTGTTTTCAGAACAAAGGGCGGGGAGGGAATGGAAATAAAGTGAGGCTTGGCTTTGAAAAATCAAGCAGTGCACATGTCAATTGTACAACCAGCAGGAGAAAGCAGCAAAGTGAGCGGAGGAGCAGGGAAGTGCAGCTGAAGGAAGAAATGTGGGCTCTGAGCTGGAAGCTTAATGTAATTTTATACTTGACAGTACTGTTTCCCAATTTCCAGGAGACGATTTTGGCTATTGTTAAGAGAAGACTTTCTTTTTTTTCCTTTTTGTCTTTTTTACTGACCAGTAATGGGATCACAACCCTTGGTGTCGTGCCTGTACTGGGGACCGGCAACAGGATCGCAACCCTCAGTGTTGCGCCCGCACCGTGCTCAGCCAGTGAGTGGGAACCGGTCTCCACATGGGATCCAAACCCTCAGCGGGAGCCCCGCCGCACTCCCAAGCGGTGCACTCTCCAGTGCACCACCGGGCCAGCCCGTTAAGAGAAGACTTTCTGTGGCCTCTCAATCCATTTGGATTCTTTTACCTGTCTCTGCTCTCCTCCCCCGACATACGTGATTACCTCCAAGACTTCTGCTCCCCTCTCCTTCCTCCAGAGCACTAAAAAGAAACACGTGGCAGCTACTTTCCCCAGTGTCCACTCAGGTCCTTCAGAACCAGCCTCTGCCCTAAGAGCCTCTTCCATTACTGGGGATTTGAGCCACATGTGACCTTCATAGACTCCCAACTGGGCAAAGCATCATGGTTTCACATCATGAACCAGAATCTCATATTTTCAAACTCCCTGATGGATTGAGTATTAGTCTGTTTTTGTTGCATATAACAAAATACCTGCAACTGGGTGATTTATAAAGAAAACACAATTTACTGCTTACAGTTTCTGAGGCTGGGAAGTTCAAAGTCTATCTGCTGGTGGCAACAGTGACCCAGGGGTCTCACATTGCAAGATGGTGGAAGCAGAGAGAGACAGAGAGAGAGAGAGAGAGAGAGAGACTCTCCTCTTCTTTTATTTTTTATTTTTTTTTCCTTTTTGTCTTTTTTCGTGGCTGGCAACGGATCGCAACCCTCAGTGTCGCGCCCGTACCGGACCGGGACCGGCAACGGGATCGCAACCCTCGGCGTTACCCCGCACCTCGCTCAGCCAGTGAGCAGCCGGTCTGTATGTGGGATCCGAACCCTCGGCGGGAGCGCCACCACACTTCCCAAGTGGCGTACTATAGCAGTGCGCCACCGGGCCAGCCCCTCTCCTCTTCTTTTAAAGCCCTCAGAACCACGCCCTTGACCACCATTTTTAATCCATTCACTACTGCATGGTCTTACAATCCAATCACCTCTTCAAGGCCCTACCTTTCAAATCCCATAATAGGGTTTCCCACCCTCTTAACAGTGTGACTGGGGGCCATGTTTCTAATACATAAAATTTGGTGGACACAATTTAAGCTTCAAGGAGTTTTGGGGGACATAATTTAATCCACTACAGATTGACTATTTTTAATTTATTGCAAGCAAAAACCTGAACAACTTTGTAAGGGTGTGGTCAAAGCTAGCTGGTTTAAAATAGATCTGTATGCTGGCATTCACCTTTTGGGTAGGAGTCCCTGTCCCTGTGTTCCTGTGCTCAGCTGTGCAACAAAGGGTAGGGAAGGTTTGTAGATGTGGTTGAACAGCCCATTAGAGAGAACAGGCCAGAGGCACAACACCTGGCCAGAGCACCCTGACACTTCATTTCTTTGAAACCTGTTCAAAATAGTTATTGTGGCTTTTCATAAATGAAATTTCCCTGAAAAATCCGATTATAAATGTTATTAAGTTCAAGGATAAGACTGTTGCTTTTGTATAATCCAACAAGTCCCCATGTCCACAAAAGTTCCATGTACCTGATGGGTACTAAATTCAGCATACATGCAACCTAAAACACTGTCCACTCCGTTTTGTATTGGGACATGGTTTTGCTGGATGAATATCTGTTGGATGGCAACACAAGCTGTCAAAATCCACTTTCCTTTTCCCTCTGGCTGCTAAGATGTTCAGAGCCACATGTGAAGCCCACCTCTGCCAGTGTAACCAAAACCTTACACCTGCACCTGGGGCACTTTATTTGTGCATCTTTGTGTTACTAGCTTATATTGGTTGTGGTTCTGGAAGTTGCATGGAATCCTTCTTAGAAAGAGGAGGCATATAACAGGTGAAGAAAACACAGGCTGACCCTCAAAAGTGGTAGAGGCTGTCCTGGTTCCATGCTGTACTCAGTTTTCACATTTGCTGGGGACCTAAGTATGTTCTTGGCCAACTATCAGGGATGATATGTCACAGACCACCAGGCCCAAACCCAAAGTCAATATAAGAACAATAAATTTCTGGAGAACAGCCCTCAGTTAGCAAAGCCAATGAATGAAATGGCCATTTTGGCATTTGATTATGTACAAACTGCACCAAGGAACCAGGTGTCACTGCAGTGCCTTCCCCACCAAAGGTGTCCTACCTGTATACCTTTTGATGATGCACAGCTGTGCCTGGGGAGCTGAGAAATAGGAACTGTGCGGGACACTTGATAGACATTTACCTCACCATCTCCATGACAACTCAGTAATAAAACATTATTATTTAATTTTACACACAAACTGAGGCTCATAGAAACTAAGTTGCTCAGGGTCAAGTAGCTGCAAGAAAATGGCAAAGCAAGACTTCAAGCCCCAGTGCATCTTATTCCAAAGTCCTGGCTTACTTTGGCATGTCTGCAAGGCTCACTGCCTGGCCTTGCCTCTGTTTCCTCACATGTCACAGGCGTGAATGCCACTTCTCCTTTGATCCCTGATGACGCTGCTACATGAAGCCTATTAAGCATTTTAATTCTTTGGAGGAAAAGAACCTTAAAACCATAAACCCATATGGAATGAAGCCAAAGAACCACTGGACGACTGCCCAGTCTGATTTTGGGTCCCTGTGAGAATTGGAGAGCAAATGTCAAAGAACAGATCTTGCCCTCTGGCAACCCTGGATGTCACAAAAATTTGTGGAAACTCCTGGATAAGTCCCTCAGCCCATGTAAGACTTTTGTAACCCTAGCATTTAAGGGCTTCCCTGAGGTAGGCCAGTGTGGTGGCCCTGGGTCTAACGCCTGTGCCCCGCACTGTCAGCCCCAATAAGGACCCCTGAGCACAGTCACAGAAGCAGAGCACTGAGAGCCCCCTCCTCCTGCTTCCCTCCTACCTGAGCAGCTGGGGTGCCAGCCAGGGCTGTGGCCCTTCAGGAAATGCACTGACAGGTGGATGGAAGATACTCTGAGCTCCCGCTGGAAGCTCCTCAGTGAACCTGCTTCAGAGCTTGTGCCTTTCACATCCCAGATCCCTGGGAGCAGTCTCAGGAGGTGTGTCCTAAATTTTGTTTTCCCTTTCAAGAGCATTTTTGTGCTCCTCTTTTTCCAACAAAGCTCCAGTTCTTTCTCCCTTGTTTTAAATCCTTTCCCCCCTCTTATATTGATATCACTGTCTCTGGTCTCTAAGCCCCTCATCCATGCTCTCTCTCATCACCAAGCCTTTGCACAGGCTGTTCCCTCTGCCTGTCCTTACCTCTGATTCCCCATGTGTCACGTGCCTGAATATCACTTCTTCATTGATTCCTGATGAGGCTGCTACACAAAGTCTATAAAGCATTTTACTTCTTCAGAGGAACATGTGCCCCAGGTTCCCTCCCTGACTTTGACTTTTAGGGAGTTCTTCAAATTAAGTCATCACTTCCGAGTAGGCTCCTTGATTTCCCCAGACAGAGTTAGTTCTCTGCTAGGAGGTCCTATAATGCCTCTAATGGTTCTTCAACTTTCATCACCATGTAATTGTTATTCATTGTCTGTTTCTCCCACTAAACTCTGAGCTCTATGAGGACAGGTGCCATGGTGCTCAATGTCTAAACAATGTCTGACAAAGAACAGATGCTCAATAAATGTGTGATGAATGAATGAATGAATGCAACATGAAGATGTAACTCAGACTGATGCTTAACAATGGTAATAATAAAATATGCCCAGATTTATGGATTTTTTATAGCTTAAAAAGTGCTTTCATATGTATTTTTATAACTCTGTAAAATAAATGTCTCTTATAGAAAGCTTGTTTTTTTTCAATTCATTAATTCTTGTTAGTATGATTTTTCATGTAGACAACTAACATTTAGCCACTTTACCTAAGATGTTTAATTTAAAATTCAATAAAGTTCTTATGATCTCAGTTTTACACATAAGAAAAATAAGATCACATGTCTAGTAAAGCTCTGGGCCCACACCCAGCCAGGGTTATCTGATTCCATGGTCACGGTCGAAGTGAGCCACACTCACACTGAGTAATGGGACATCTCTTGGTGCACCATTCCAAGTTCACGTTGCCATTGGTAACCAGCCCATAGTCTGATTCCACCCTCAGTCCTGCTCATGCACCCACATGAAAGGAGTATAGTAAACCAGAGACTTCCTAAATTTCCAGTCCCCTTCACAGGGCAAAATACATGTCATTTAAAGTGACCCCATTTTCAGCAGAACCCAAACTGTCAAGAATGAACAGCATGGCTGGAGTTGCTTTTGCTGAAGCACTGACGAGGTGATTGATTCTGTGGCATCACATATGGAAATTATCAATTTGCTCCCAAAAGAAAGTGGAACATAGTTTTAATAGAGAAATATAATGAAATTTATTCCACAAACAGCTCCCCAGACCCCAAGTGGCCCTTAGGCCACACCTTGACAACGACAGGTTTGCTAATTTCTTAGATTGATAACACAGACGCCAGAATTGGAGCCGAGTTCAGATGGCCACAGGGTGGGGGACTCCCTGCCTCTAATGTCGGTCACTATCCTAAAAGAGAAAGGCATTGCTTGCTCCTGGGCAATGCTAGAGCTGCTGCAGCACGTTCACACCCTGACCATGGGCTTCACAGAGGGCCAGGATCCCCAGGGCTAACCCCGAAGCCACCCCCATGCTGCTTCTTGTTTAAATGAATAAAGGTTAATTTAATGTACATTAGACAAGCAGCAATGGACTGCTACCATCTCCAAGTGTCTTTCATCCCTAGGGTGGGCTGACACATAAGACATGTGTCACTGGCGAAGTGGCGCTGAGTGATCTGAGAGAGAGAAGAGGCTCTGTCAGTCTTACAGAGCTGGAGTAAATTGGCCATTCCCCCTTCTCCTTAGGAGTCACACGTGGTCAGAGCTCCCTGGCGCAGCTGAGTCTCCCAAGCTCAGGGGCCATTCCCTGAGGAGCACAACCATTAGTCCCATGTGGGAGACAACAGGAACCAGTGGTGGGCCAGTGGTAGGCCCTTCTTTGGACTTGGCTCAGCTTGAAATTTCAAGAAGCCAAGAAAGCAGCACTGAAGGGGGGAAAGGTATAGACAAGGCCTAGTTCCAGGAAGTTGTACAGAAAAGTTTACAGAAATTCATAAGCCCTGGTCAAAGGATTCCTGCTAATCTGGAACAGAATTCTAATCCTCCTGGAAGTAATTGGCCCAGGAAGAACACACCTCATCCAAAGACCAGAAATAACTAAAAGAGAACTCACCCAGCAATTTGAAGCTGAAGAATCTCGTCCCAGTTCCTCTGATATTGGCCATGACTCAGCATTCAGGCCACACAGTCCTCTGGTAGCTCTAGGCAAGGCCCTGCCTCCAGCTCTGCTCTTGACCTCTCAGGAAGTAAAATGACACTGGCAGCATTTTGCACACCAGAAGGCTGTGGCCCACAGTCAAGGAAAGTATATCCAGCTCTTCAAGAGGACTCTAAGAAGCAAGACGTGATTGAACACATCCCTGGAACAGCCTGCCTCTGAACTTGTTGTTACATAAAATAAAGTCCAAGTTATTTTACAGGGATTTTCTGTTATGTGCGGCCAAAAGCACAGCAACTAAAAGTTGTATAGGCGCTGGCTGGTTACTCAGTTGGTTAGAGTGTGGTGGTACTGATAACACCAAGGACCAGGGATCAATCCCAGTACCAGCCAGCTGCCAAATAAATAATAAAAGTTGTACAGAATTCACCATTTGTGAAATAGAAATAGATAACCAAACAATAAATAATGCAAAGGTTATGTGCTTATACCTGCAAAAACTGTAGAACAAAACATGAGAAACTAGGAAAAGTGTTGCTTTGGGGAGGAAAACTGGGTGCTGTTGGGATAAGGTGGAAGCAGACCCTTTTGTCCACCTTGGGGATATTTTGCCTTTGTATACTACCTACTCAAAATTAGTATTTTTCAAATCAGAAGATTTTCATTTGCAAACATGCTGCTATGCTCTCAGGGCTCTGAGCCCCATGTGCAGGCTGACCTGCCCCTGCAAGATCTCAGCATCTGTGTGTGTTTCCCAGTCCTCACCCTTTCAGCCTCTCCCACATTGCCCTCTATTTCTACACCTGGTCCTGTCACCCCCTTTCCTGTCTTCCAGTTTTTTCTCCATGTGGAGCACTCACCGCTCGGGATCAACCCCTCTGACATTGGCCACATCTCATTCCTGGAACCTCACAGTCCCTAGGGGATCAAGGCTAGGTGCTGCCTGCAGGATCCCTCCTTGGGGCTGGCCCGTTTCCTTCCCCGTGCCCCGCCCCCTGCCATGAGTCAACACATGTCTAGCAATTCAGGAGGATGACACAGGCAGGACTGTGAGGTGCCAAGAGGAACATGGACCACGAGCCCAAAATGAGCTGCTGTCAGAGCATCTACTCCCAGAAAATGAGGAGGCCTTTGCCAATCTGTCACCAGCTCCTGGAAGGGTTTTCTTCCCAAGTGGATGATAGCTGAAGGTACACTGCCTATCAGAAGAAGATGTGAACTTTTGGAGAAAGAAAAACTGCCCAGCACAGGTGTAAAACACAAGACTGCTCAAGGCAGAAGCCGGCCGTTTTGTCTAAGCCAAATTGCACATGACTCCAACTCTCAAACTCAGCTCTTGGGGTTGAGGTGAAGAAATGCAGTGGGATGTAGGCCTGAGTGATCACTCCCAGCATCATGAAAAGAGGGACATGGGGAGCTGGGGGACATGGAGTGCAGTGTGGGTGCTTCTGAGGCCACAGGCTGAAAGGCAGCATGGCCCTTTCCATTGTTGGCCGGAGGCTCACACTTAATGTCTACTTCATAGTTTTATTCTTGGGTAATAAGTTTTTCTTCCCTTATTTTGGTTGTGGTGGGGATGAGAGGATGGGGAAGAATAAGATGAGAAAAGAGGCCAATAACAAATAATCTGGTGTTCTAATAATATTTAACAGCTCTTGAATTAGGTGTCTATACTGTATTGGAAGAAAATATTTGGCTATTGGATTAAAACCTAAAAAAACCCTCAAAATAACAATAAATAAAGTACAGAGCCAACAACCCAAAGCACAGTGAACCAGTACCCCAGGGGAGGTCTGAGGGCTTGATCCAGAACTGCAAGTGCAAACTTGAAATCTCTTTGAAGTCTTATGCTTGGCCTTTGAAATTCATCCAATTTTGCATTCTGCCCCTTAATGTTTATTTTAATATGGAAATAATGTTCTTTCTCTTTCAGAAATCTCCAGATCAAGCCCCTTGCTCCAGGAAGGTGTGGCACAGGAACACACAGCTCAGTTTCAGATGCCCAGGGACTTGGATAATTGGTTATCCAAAATCACTAGGCACATTAAGAGCAACTGCTGGTTGGCAATGAGGCTCATGGATGACGGAGACAGCAGGCACAGATCCCAGGGTCTGGGTGACAGCCAGAGACACTGGAGAGCACCTTTCATAGGTTGCTCTAGGAAAGACATATCAGGGAGCACACACACACAGGGGTCTCATAGGGCTGCTAATATCCTTCGTGTCTGAGTATACCCTGTATTAGATCAGAGAAGCTAGGTTGTGATAATAAGACAGACCCAAACATGCAATGACTCAAAGATCATAGAAATGTAACTGTCTGTGGAGGTTTGGGTAAGCAGCTCTATTCCACGTAGTCATACAGGAACCCAGGCCAATGGCGGCTCTGCCATCTTTAACATGTGGCTTGCAAGATNAACTGCTGGTTGGCAATGAGGCTCATGGATGACGGAGACAGCAGGCACAGATCCCAGGGTCCGGGTGACAGCCAGAGACACTGGAGAGCACCTTTCATAGGTTGCTCTAGGAAAGACATATCAGGGAGCACACACACAGGGGTCTCATAGGGCTGCTAATATCCTTCGTGTCTGAGTATACCCTGTATTAGATCAGAGAAGCTAGGTTGTGATAATAAGATAGACCCAAACATGCAATGACTCAAAGATCATAGAAATGTAACTGTCTGTGGAGGTTTGGGTAAGCAGCTCTATTCCACGCAGTCATACAGGAACCCAGGCCAATGGCGGCTCTGCCATCTTTAACATGTGGCTTGCAAGATTGCCAACCCAATCAACCAGAAGAGGAAAAGAGCATGTCCAAGCATGCATGTCAGGTTTTTATAGGCCAGACCTGGAAGTGACATATAAATACTTCATGAGCACTCAGTCATAGAATCATCTTGAATTGCAAGAGAAGTCTGGGAAAGGAGTCTAGCTGCATGTTCAGGAAGGAAAACAGATTTTGTAGAGTAGCATTTCTTCATGAGGCCAAGAAATCCCATGAAGCTGTATACATTAATTTCAGATTGATTAAATAATAAGATAGCTTCTACATGGGTTGCCAGCACATTTCTGGGGAATACTAGTCCCTCTTCAATATTCTAGGTACATAAAAGAGATTCTGCCCCAACTCAAAGAGCTATTAGAAAGCACCCTTTCTGAATATCAATCTTTCCAAAAGTTTGATCAGATTCAGTTAATTCCAGGCCTTCTGTAATGGAATTAATAAAAATACTTGTCACTCTGTGGAACTGATTAGGTACTTGGAATAAGAAGTCTGGAGACCTAGATTTTCTTCCTAAAACTATCTCTTTACTCTTAAAATTGTCTTTTATTTCAACCTTTTAAAATTAACTGCTTAACAAGCATTTCTTTAT
>NW_007729956.1:197713-199597 GCF_000696425.1 Galeopterus variegatus | reverse complement strand
TCTTAAAATTGTCTTTTATTTCAACCTTTTAAAATTAACTGCTTAACAAGCATTTCTTTATAGCACAGGAAGTACAAGTGACACTAAACAGCAAATAATCCAACAGTCATTGACATATGATCTTTTCTCATACTAAGTTTGCCTTCCTAACTTCATTGGTTGGTAAAACACAAATGTGGTTTGTAGTTCTGCAAGTTAGAATAATCACTATTTGCAATACATAACACCCATATAACATCTAAACTGAGATACTTCATACTCAAATTCAAAGCCGGGACAGTGTGAACTGTCTTTCTGGGAGTGTCCTATGCCTGCATCACTCAGCCAGTATCCTACATCAGGCAGATTAAGTAAGCTTCCCTTCCCTTATGTCAACGTGGTTTAAGAACTGCCTTGGATTTGTACCATTTCTTCACAGGACTTTGGTTTCCAGAAGGATAGAACTCATTTCAAAGCTCTGAGGCTCAGGTAAGTCCATCTGCCATGGCTTTTTCCTTCCTCTTATTGACTCACTGGCACCACGTCAAGTCTATGCACAGCATGTCCTGAGCTGTGCCTTTCAACCTTCACCCAAGGCCACCACATTGCACAGCTCCAGGGACAGCTGTGCTCTCTGTGCAACATGAAGGCCCTCCCTTCATTATCAGAGTTCCAGAAGGCTGCATCTGATTTCAGGCTTTTGTGTCTTTGGGGAGAATGAACAGGTGGTTCTTTAACCAACAGTTATATCCTCCAAGAAAAACTGTCAGCTGCAATTGAACAAAAAGTGGGGGACTTCCATTAAACGGTTTTGAAAACCAAACCATCACAAACATCTGGTAATATGAGACAAAATAGGATAAATATGATTTTAAATGCAGCTTGAAGGAAAGTAAAGGAAATCCCAGAAGCCAGAAATAAAATGTAAGCAAAAATCCAGAGCAAGCATGTGAATGGATACTGTGACTAT
Source organism: Galeopterus variegatus (assembly GCF_000696425.1). Classification (NCBI taxonomy): domain Eukaryota; kingdom Metazoa; phylum Chordata; class Mammalia; order Dermoptera; family Cynocephalidae; genus Galeopterus; species Galeopterus variegatus. Next base: position 198,648 of record NW_007729956.1, on the reverse strand, counting down.
CCAAGGTAAAGCTCAGAAATCTTGAGGCTCCGGTTTTAATACTCCTGCTAAGACAAGAGACAGAGTTTTGGTCCCATGAGAGTAAAGGAGATCAACACTCCCACAGCAAGTAGGGACCCTTAAAGGACAGCTCCCTCAGTAAAAGATTAGACAAATATCCATGTGATATTACAGAGGCATGACAAAAAAGCTGTGTGTTGCTTACTGCACTGGGAGTCAGGGAAAAAAAAAATCCTTCCTGGGAATTTATAGCTGGACTTCATTCACATTTGGGGTTTAAATTCACACTACCAGCATGGTTCAGAAAAACCCAGTTTAAGAAAAGATTATGAAAATTTTTCCAGCCCATAAAAACCCCTAGGGCACTGAACCAAGATGGGCAGGATTTTCACAGAGGATGAGTTCACAATCAAAACTCTTAAAATGCCTGAGGAAATAATCTGCTATGATTAATAATCTGCTATGAGCCAACAGACATAATAAACAATAGAATTAGAATCCAAGAACTTCAGAAAATTGTATAATTTTATAGATTCGAAATAAGAATATTTTGAGATGATTAATGTCAAAAATGAAGGAATTGAAAACATGATATAATAACACAATCAAAAAAGAAATCAGGCAAAAATAAAAGTTAACCAAATAAATATTTTAAAAATAAAAATCTAGTAGTCGAAATTTAAAACTCAGTAGTTAGGTTTCACCTGATTAGAAACAGCTGATCAGACAATCAGTGACCTGAAAAGCAAATATGAAGAAATTATACAACATGCAACACACAAATCAAGAGATGGGATATGTTGAAGGGAAGTTAAGAGATATTAAATAGAATAAAAACATCCAAACATATCTAATACAAGTTGCAGAAAGAGAGATTTAAGAGAATTAGGGGAGCCAATATCCATAAAAAGAATGGCTGAAAATTTTCTGAGTTT
>NW_007729956.1:192922-197217 GCF_000696425.1 Galeopterus variegatus | reverse complement strand
AATAGAATAAAAACATCCAAACATATCTAATACAAGTTGCAGAAAGAGAGATTTAAGAGAATTAGGGGAGCCAAAATCCATAAAAAGAATGGCTGAAAATTTTCTGAGTTTATCAAAGACACAAATCTGTGGATTCAGGAAGTACAGCACACTCTAAGCAAAACAAGTGGGGGAAAAAAAAAGTCCACCTCTGAATGCATCATGGTAAAACCGCAAACATAAGGCAAAGAGAAGACCTTAAAAGCAACCAGAGAGAGCATCCCTTAGGCTAATAATAGATACAGAATAGCAGCAGCAGTAGAAGACAAAAGACAATGGGATAATATCTTCCAAGTGTTGAAAGAATACAGCTCTCAGTCTTAATTTTTACATCCATTGAAACTATTATTCAGGGCCGGCCCGGTGGTGCACTGCTACAGTGCGCCGCTTGGGAAGCGCGGCGGTGCTCCCGCCGAGGGTTCGGATCCCACATACAGACCGGTTCCCGCTCACTGGCTGAGCGAGGGGCAGGCGCAGCACCGAGGGTTGCGATCCCGTTACCGGTCCCCGGTCCGGTACGGGCGTGACACTGAGGGTTGCGATCCGTTGCTGGACACGAAAAAAAAGACAAAAAGGAAAAAAAAAAAAAGAAACTATTATTCAAGAGTGAGGAAAAATTTTAAATATTTTCAGACAAACCAAGACTGAGAGCTAACCCCATTAACCCTCACCGAAGGAACATCTAAAGGATTTTCTACAGGAAGAAATAATTGAACCCAGGAGAAACAAACGTGACATAAGAAGCAATGGTAAGCAATGGGATTGGTAAGCATTCAGCAAATTTAAACAAGAATCGGCTGTGTAAAAAACAATGGCGGCTTTTAGGAAAGAGTACAAAAGTGGAATAAAATGCTAGGTCACATGTTTGAGGAGAGTCAGGAGTTATAGAAAAGAAGGCATCCGAAGACCTGTGTACTGTGCAAGGAGGCAGAAAGGATGACTGAGTACAGACTTGGTTAAATCAGCTACAAAGTCAAAGATTGGAAGGTAACCACTGAAAGAATAGAAATAGAATATGTAACTTCCAAAGCAGCAGCAGCAAGGTAAGTAAGAAAAGGAAATTAAGAAAACTCAATCATTCCAGTAGGAAGCAAAAAGACAAAATAAGAAGAAAGGAGATATATATAATATGTACATATACATTGTAAACAGAAAACACAAAATAAGATGGTAGGAACAAAGTTCTTAAATCACAAAAATATGGGATATATAAAATATGTTAAAATATAACAACAAATGTAACATAAATGGATTAAACTTAACTGTTAGATTTAATTCAATTAATGAAAACAGATGCAACCCACAAAGGATTTAATACAACAAACTATAAACATACGGAAAGAATTCTCAGCCTCAATACTAATTAAAGAAACAATGAATTTACATCTGGATTTAAAAATGACAGTCCTTAGTGCTGAAGGGAATAAATTGGCATTCTTTCCTTTTTAAATGGTGACTGTAAAGTGAATTGGTACAAAATTTCTAGAGTACAATTTGCAAAATGGATCAAAAGCTTTAACACATGCACACCCAGCAATTAAATTTAAGGAAATAATCAGATATGTGTGCAAAAATTTATCTACAAGGACATTTGTATTAGTCCATTTCTGTAGCTTATAACAAAATATAAAAAAGTGGGTAATTTACAAGAAAATGAAATTTATTGCTTACAGTTTCAGAGACTGGGAAACCCAAAGTCCAGAGAACACATCTGATGAGGTTCCTGGTGGTGGCAACAGTGACCCAAGGGTTGCACGTGGCAGAAAATGGCAGAGCAGAGAGAGAGCAGGCTCCTCCTTTACTCTCCTTTTAAAGCCCTCAGAACCATGCCCATGACCACCATTTTTAATCCATCCACTAGGCACAGTCCTCAGAATCTAATCACTTCATCAAGGCCCCACCTTGCAATTATCATAATAGGATTTCCTACCCTCTTAACAGTCACAGTGGGGATTAAGCTTTGAGGGGACTTTCAACCCAAGGCAACATTCAAGTGAATTATTTAACACATCAAAAACCTGAGATCTAAACATCCAACAATTAAGAGAGTTGCTAAATTACTACTACTACTAATAATAATTGTAATCAAAATATTTATTAAGAGTTTACTATGTGCCAAGCATTGTTCTAAACACATTGCTGATTAACACATTTTAATATCCATTAAAACTATATGAAGTTATATTATTATTTTCCTCATTTTACAGATAAGAAAACTTGGCACACAGAATTTAATAACTTGCCTTAAGTCACACATCTATGAAATGGAAGAGCCAGCATTCAACAAGTAGTCTGTCTCCAGAGCCACCATGGCAATGTGATTTTGTTAGGTTAAGCAGCCATAAAAACTATGCTAAGTAATATTCTGTTTTAATAGCATAAACATGTGAAACAACATGTATCATAAATCCTAATATTGTAAAACACATACATATTTATAAAAATCATATTTATACAGTAGCATATTTAGGTACAGGAACAAACATGGAAGCAACATAACCTGAAATCTCTGCTCTAGGTGCCAGGATTATGGGTAACTTTCTTCTCTATGCTTTACTTTTCATATTTCTACAAGGAACATGTATTACTCATGCAATTTGAAATAAAGAACATGTAATTTCTAAAGGAAAGATATTGAAGTGGGTGAGGGTGGGAGGCAAGGTCAGAAGGGAGGAGATGGTGGGGGAGAGCTGTCAAAGGGTACAAAGTTTCAGTTGGACAGAATGAATAAATTCTGGAGACCTATAGTACAGAATATTGACTATAGTTAATAATATGTATTGTATACTTGAAAAATAAAAAGAGAGTAGATCTTCAATGTTCTCACCACAAAAAAATATGTGAGGTGATGAATATGTTCATTTGCTTGATTTAATCCTTTCACAATGTATATTTCAAAACAACATTTTGTACAGCATAAATATATGCAATTTTTTAAATTACACCTTAATAAAGCTGAGAGAGAGGAAATTAATTAAATTATTAATTAATTATTTTTAAAGGAATAAGGGAGAAGATGATCATCCGGCAGCCCAGCAGGAAGCTTCTTTGTTTCTGAGGCTTCCTGGTCTAATGCCACCTCCCCCCAGCACCCAAGCCAGCAGCCTCTTTTCCTCAGCCCCAGCATCCCCAGCTGCATCTCTTGGCAGCTCTCTGTGCGGTCCTGGGTCAGCAGCCTACCCTTTGTTCTCTCCATTCAGTCCAAGAAGATGTTCAATTACTGGAGGAGTCGCATTGGTATTTCCTTTATGTCATCTGAGGAAATGGGCCCAGGTGTACAGTCCATAGTGGGAGACAATAGTAATGCATTAAATTCATTCAACAAATGTTTACTGAGCGCCTACCATTTCATAGACGCCCTGCTTTCAGGTCAAGCAGGCTTGAATTCAAGGATATTAACTTAAAAACGTAATCAGCCTCTTCCATTATACTCTTATAGTCCTTTTGTTGTTGTTGTCGTCGTCATTGCTGTTAAAGATCACAAGAACAAAGTTGCTATTGACATAGATATAAACCATAACCTCTTCCTCTGGCGAGATTATAAAAGTTCTGCTTCTGAGAATACAACTTTCCTGATCCATGGACAAGCTCATGAATTCTCACAAAAGTCCAAATAATTATTTCACAGCAAATAATTTAGATTCTTCATTGAGTTCATCTGTCTTTAATAAAGGCTCTGTAGCATCCCTTCTCATGACCAAAATAAAATAAAGTCTGTGTCACAAAAGAACTGTTCACCCACAAGATTATTTCTAGTCTCACTTTTGAATCATTGCACTCGGTGTCATTTGAATGGAAACATCCTGCATAACTGAAGTTTAGAGAATGACTCCTGCTGAAAAAAAGCAGTTTTGGTCTCAACTTGCTGAGGTCTGAGCCGGCAGCCTGACAAGGCAGACATCCCTTTCGGTTCGACTGCTCCCTCAGGAAATACCCTCTGCCTTTTTGGATGCAAACCTGAGGAATTTCTACAGAGATCACATTTTTTAACCTTCTCTGACTTATCTAGGACCTTCTCAGCACCTCTTACAAAAGCCATATGTAGCTCAACAGTGTCTGGAACACTTGGCAATCGGTATGCTCCTTGAATTAAAATGCTGCTCTTAAAATCAACTTTTGCTTTTTATCTGTTATGAATTCTATTACTCTGAATTGTTGAGATGCTGAGGAGACCTCAATTAAACTGGGGAAACATTTTTTCAAAATGAAATCGATCTGGGAAAATGCAAATAAAAAATTTTAAATGACTTTTTTTC
>NW_007729956.1:190506-191964 GCF_000696425.1 Galeopterus variegatus | reverse complement strand
TCTGAGTAGAATATTGCTTAGCAGGAATTTTTTTTTTCCTTCTGTAGTCATTAAAGATTTACATAAAATAATTTTAATTTTTTAAAAAATAATTCCTTTTCTTACAGATCAAAGACGGAGTGAAGGGAATACGCCCCATAAAGAAGAATTCCCTACACTATTTAACTGCATAAGAGAATCAAGAAGCAGGATCATTCCTGGTCTTCATCTGCCTCCGTCTGCTTTTCTCCTTCAGATTAAGAAATTAACAGACATCTGTGAAAACGAGTCGGTCATCCTGCTTGCATGCTCTAAAGGGTCTGTTCATTCAAAGCTAGAAGACTAATAAACATCAGATCACAAATGTAAAATAATTGAGGGGGTTCTGCATGTACCTCAGTTCTCACTAGGGGACCTTGCTGCCAAATTCTTCTCTGTCTCTTTTAGTTTCCTCCAAGCAAAGAAATATCTCCTCTCTGAGGGAAGTGTGGACTACAGGTTTTTTAAAAATTCACATTTCTTTTCCCTCAGACATTAGCAAGGGCCAGTTCTCAGTTTCCACCCTCTTTACCTCCTCCAAACAAACAGGGAGTAAAAGAGGCCAAATGGTGCAATGGACAGACTTTGTGGGTGGTGTCAAACGTGAAGTTTGCAATGAACATTTGTTTCATGAAAAGTTAAATGTGTTCTGCTATGTCACATAGAATTTCAGAGTTGTGACCCAAACTGTCCTTTGTCATCACATAGCCAGCAAAAGCATCACGAGCTAGCCTTTTAATAGCTGGGTAGGATGGCCTGGGAAACTGAGTCACAAGCTGCCTTAGAACAAGCCATTCGTCTTTAAACCATCAGCTGAAATTCAGGGCACCTAGAGAAGAGGTTTTTATTTTCAGTCAAGCTGGGATCCAATTGCAGAATCTTCCATGGATGTCAGGCCATTCCTGCCCTGACCCTCTCGAGCTCAGGAAGTTGTCTTGAAATGGGTTTCAGTGAAAACTGCAGAGCCTAAAACATTTTAGGCAGTATAGCACTCTGTAAAGAGACTTTAAGCAAATACATAACAGTGGTTAGTTCTGGGTTGGAGATTACAGGCAATTTTTTTCTTCTTTAATGTGTTTTCCATTTTCAAAATTGTCTACAATGAACATGTACTACGTTTATAATTTAAAGAAATAATTTAAAAAGAGGATGGCAGACTGTAACGGCAAATGTAAACAGCAATGGCTCTCCCTAGAGATCACAAGGACGCTGAGTTCTCAGGAAGCCAGAAGACTTCTTGTGGGCCATCCCTGGAAGGGATATTTTTCAGAGCCTTTCAGAAGCACTATCGAGTACATCTGACTAAAACTACGTTTGCACTGACCCCCCTACCAGAACGGTAATCCATTACATAGTGAAGCCGTAGGAAATGGAACAACCACCTTGAAAACTCTCCCACTTTAAGCAATGGACCAGCAGACTCCCTAGAACAAAAAATCC
>NW_007729956.1:187450-189617 GCF_000696425.1 Galeopterus variegatus | reverse complement strand
CACCTTGAAAACTCTCCCACTTTAAGCAATGGACCAGCAGACTCCCTAGAACAAAAAATCCATTGAGCTCCATCTGCAGGTCTCTGACAGCATTAACTGACCACCTTTTCATTCTTGGCTTCCTTGAAAGAACCCGAGACCCTAGTCAACAAAGCTGAAATTGTTTTCACATAAAATGAAATGTGCTAAGCGCCCCGCTCCCCGCCAAAAAAAATCTTTCTGTTGGACATCCTGTGGCAGCAGAGCAAAATGCAGTATTGTAAACAAGTATATAAAATAGAAACAGCCCTTGTCATTCCAATTCCATGAAAAAATCCAGCAGGGGGTGAGTACAATAACATTCGCAATTAGGAAGTACAAATCCAGGCTGCAAGGTATTGTTCCAGCTCCGGTGGAGATAGGCCTCCCTCAAGTTCCTAAACTGCTCTCATGAAAAAGGAATTGGTAAAACAAAGGTGGCAGAAGCTCACAGAATCTATTTTTCCCTGTTGCACCTGTAAATTTCAGTCAGCTCCTTGACAACTCTGCACCGTTCTCCTCCTAAATAAAATGAGACTGGGTTAGCATGTGTCTTGAGATTCCTTTAAGCTCTAGCAGAGAAGGAATAAACACTGATAGCTATCATAGGTGTTTGTTACCAAAGTATATATGGAGAGTGGACGGCTTCTATCCACAAATGGTGTAGGGAGTATAATCAAAAGACATGGGGTCAAGGGTAACCTCTTCCACTTTCTCATGGTAAGATTTTGGGTGGGTAGCCTCTTTTAACATCAGTCTACTCATTTGTAAAAATAAAAATACTAAAAACAGACAGCCAGAAGACATAATGGAAGACCAGACTCCATTGTCATAGTAGCAATAAAAAAAGTAATAAAAAATAATAAACAATCTAGGAATAAACTTAACAAGAAATGGGTATGATTTATATGAAGAAAATTTTAAACACACTACTGAGGGAGACAAAAGGAAATATAAACAAAGGGGAACTATATCCTCAGGTAGGCAGGCAAAACATCATGTAGATGTTAATTAACTCTTCCTAAATTAATCTATTAATTTGATACAATCCCAATAATAACACCAACCAGGTTTTGTTGGGAATCGACATGCTGATTCTAAAGTTCATAGTAAAAATAAACAAACAAAAATACCGAGGGAGGTACTGAAAATAAGAATAATAAGAGAGATATTAACCCTTTTATATAGTAAAACATATTATAAAGGTATAAAATTAAAGGAGTATGATACTGACATGTGAATAGACAAATCAACAGAAGAAAACAGAAAGTCAGAAATAGACCCAAATACCAATTGAAATTTATTATATAATAAAGGTAGGATTTAAAATCCATGAAAGAAAGATGGGTGATTTAATAAACGGCATTGAACAACTGAGTAGCCGTCTTGAAAAAATTAATTGGATACTATTTATGTGCTACTTGGATAAATTCCACATACACCAAATTCTTAAATGCAAGTCATAAAATAACAAAGCATTAGAAGAAACAATGAGATAATTTAAAAAATAATCCTGAAACAAGGAAAGCTTTCTTAACTCTAAATAAAAAATTGATATATTTTATCATATATAAATTTATAATTTCTATGTGGCAAATATCACAACAGCAAAGTCAAAAGACAAATGGCAAACAAGGGAGCACTTCATAGTCAAGGAGCTAATCTCCCTAATATATAAAGAATTCCCCTAAAATAATTTTTTTTTTTCCTTTTTGTCTTTTTTTGTGACTGGTAACAGGATCGCAACCCTCGGTGTCACACCCGCACCGCGCTCAACCAGTGAGCTGACCGGTCTCCATATGGGATCCGAACCCTCGGCAGGGGTGCCGCCGCGCTCCCAAGCACCGCACTCTACGGAGTGCACCACCGGGCCAGCCCCCCCTAAAATAATTTTAAAAACAGTAAAAAGTTTTATAAAGGATATAGTTTGCAGAATAGGAAATTCAACTGAGTCTAAAACTTTCAAAAATATTGAAGCTTACTTATAATAAAGTAAATGTAAAATAAAATTTCAACGTCACTTTTTTAAATTTATATTAGTAAAAAAAATTGATAATACACTCTTGGTGAGAGTATAAAGTAACAGACACTCTCATATGTTGTCAAAAGGGAAGTTCAGAATAACTCTCAGAATTGCAAATGCACAAAG
>NW_007729956.1:181103-187379 GCF_000696425.1 Galeopterus variegatus | reverse complement strand
AGTAAATGTAAAATAAAATTTCAACATCATTTTTTTAAATTTATATTAGTAAAAAAAATCGATAATACACTCTTGGTGAGAGTATAAAGTCACAGATACTCTCATATGTTGTCAAAAGGGAAGTTCAGAATAACTCTCAGAATTGCAAATGCACAAAGCCTACATCTAGGAATTTATCCTACAGATAAATTAATGTGTAAAACAAGTGGTGATGGTACAAGATATTATTTGCAGCATTGTTTGTAATTGCAGAGGATTGGAAACAAATGTTTGACAATAGGAGGCTGTTTAAATAAATTAGAATTTATCAATTCAGTGGAAATTTATGCAGCTCTAAAAATGGATGCGGAATCACTTAATATGTGATATAGGATATAATGACAAATGCAGTGGGGAGACAAAAAAAAGTGGAAAAAGAAAATATACACAAATGTTTTTGCATAAGCCAACATGTCTAGGAAGATACGCGAGAAATTATTAAATTGAATGCCAGAGACAAGAAAACCTAGGTGACATGAAACAGGGTAAGGGAAGACTTTTTGCTGTTTTTACTGTATATCCTTTAGTAAATTTTGAATTTTCAACTATGTGAAAGTTTTATCTCTAAAGAATTAAATTATATTAAAAGGGGTATACTTTCAAGCTGATTTCAAGGAAAGGAGTCAAGGTGACAATTTATATTGGCCTTCCCCATTATTCTTTGAATATGTTTGAATCCTGCATTAAACACAACTTAGGCTCAAATCTAACTCACAGCTATAATTTTATTAAAAAGGCAGAAAATCCTGCAAAAATGGAGATAAATATATCAGGTAGAGGAAATAGTGAACGTTTTCTAAAGTAGAAACAAATCTGGTTTGCTTGACATAAGGAAAATGGCAGCAATAAATTGAAAGAAGAATTGCTGTGTCTAGCAATATGGTAAACTTAGAGAGCCTGAAAGTCCCTCTGAACTGAAACGACAAAACTTTTCATAAAATATTTTAAGAATCCTTTTAAATGAATTATGAATTGCTGAGCTGGCGTGAATAAAAGAAATCAGAAGTCAAAAATATAACGAAATAGGCTTTTATCCTAAAGGTTTCTGCTGAGCCTTAGAGACTTTAACTTCTGCTCCAATGGCCACATGTGCTTGAGGGACAGGAAGTACGATGGTTAATTTATGTGTCAACTTGGCTGAACCACAGCACCCAGATATTTGGTCAAACATTATTCTTGATATTTCCATGAGAGTGTTTTTGGATGGGATTTACATTTTTTTTTTCCCTTTGCGATTTGGGTGTCTTTTAGTTTCTATTTTTAGGCCTTGTAACTCTAGCTAGAATTTCCAGTACTATGTTGAATAGAAGTGGTGAGAGTGGGCATCCTTGTCTTGTTCATGATCTTAAGAAAAAGATATCAGTTTTTTACTGTTAACTATGAGGTTAGCTGTGAGCTTGTAATATATTGCCTTAATTGCATTGATGTATATTCCTTCCGTATCTAATTTGTTGAGTATGTTGAATTTTGTCAAATGCTCTTTCTGCATCTATTGAGATAATTGCATGGGTTTTGTCTTTCATTCTATTAATGTGATATATCACATTTACTGATTTGCGTATGTTGAAAAATTCTTGCATCCCAGGGATAAATTCCAGTTTATCAAGGTGATCCTTTTAATGTGCCACTGATTTTAGTTTACTAGTATTTTTTTGTTTTGTTTGTTTGTTTTATTGAAACACAATTGATTATACATATTTGTGGGGTACAGAGCTGACTATCAGTATTTGTGTACAAGTGATGATCAAATCAGGATAATTAGCATATTCATCATTGCAAAATGTAATCATTCTTCGTGCCCATTAACCAATTTCTGCCTAACCCCTCTCTCTCTCTCCCCCTTTCCCTCCTCTAGTAACCACAGTTCTGTTCTTTCCTTCTGAAAGTTCAACGCATTATTGTGACCTTCCTTCCTTCCTTCCTCCATTCTTCCCTCCCACCTAAGGGTGATGACATGTGGCTCTCAGGTGGTTAAGAGATTTACATTTAAATCAGTAAACTTTGAGAAAAGCAGATTGCCCTGCATAATATGGATGGGTCTCATCCAGTCAGCTGGAACAAACAGATGACCTAGAACAAAAGGATGCATAGAACAAAAGGATGACTTCCCCTGAGCAAGAGAGAATTCTGCCAGCAGACTGCCTTCGAACTTCATCTGCAACATTGGCTTTTCTTGTTCACCAGCAGATTGCCTTCAGACTCAAACGGCAACTCTTTCCTCGGTCTTCCGCCTGCCAGCCTCTGCCATCAGATTTCGGACTCAACAAGCCTCTACAATTATAAGAGACAATTTCTTAATAAATCTCTTCATGCACGCGCACGCGCACGCGCGCACACGCGCGCGCGCACACACACACACACACACACACACACACACCATATTGGCTCTGTTTCTCCGGAGAACCCTGACTAATACTCAGACAGTAGGTAAAGTCTAATGGGGACTCTAGTAGGAGACCCATTACATAAATCTGAGATCCCAAGGAGGCAATAACCTCAATATATGGGTGAACGAGAAATAAACCTTCCACATAAAAGCAAATAGCAAGAAATGTTAACTCAACTTTGACACTAGGGGAAGGGAGGTTACAAAATAACCTGATAATTCGTAATCATAGCCCACTCCTTACATGGGTTTCCAGTCCTAATTCACATTATCTCTATGATCCAAAAAACCTGAAGGGCAAATTTTTTAATTATTATTTTTTTTAATTTTGATAAATTTAAAAACAGTAAAATTTACCCTTTGTGAAATATAGTTCTAATGGGTCAAGACTCGTATCCACTACTACAATCATGATACCAAACAGTTTTCTCACCCCCACCCCCAAATGTGCTACTCCTTTGTAGTGAAACTCTTCCTACACTGCCAAATGTTGGTAACCACTGATCCATTCTCCGTTGTTATAGCTTTGCCTTTTCCAGAATATCATACAAATAGAATAATAACAGAGTATGTAATCTTTTGGGTCTAGTTTCTTTCTGTAAGTGAAAAGTATTTGAGATTCATATATGTTGTTGCATGTATCAATAGTTCATTCCTTTTCATTGCAGAATAGGATCCCATTGTGTGAATGCACCACAGTTTATCCATTCATCAGCTGAAGGGCAAGCAGAAAGTTTCCAGGTTTTGGTGATTGTGATAAAGCACCTCTATCAGATAAGTGATTTGCAAGTATTTTCTCACAGTCTGTGGCTCATCTTTTCATCCTCTTTACAGCGTCTTTTGCAAATCAAAAGTTCTCAGTTTTGATAAAATATGAGTTCTGATTGTTTTCTTTTATAGATCATAACCTAGGTGGCATGAAACAGGGTAAGAGAAGACTTTTTGCTGTTTTTACTGTATATCCTTTAGTAAATTTTGAATTTTCAACTATGTGAAAGTTTTATCTCTAAAGAATTAAATTATATTAAAAGGGGTATACTTTCAAGCTGATTTCAAGGAAAGGAGTCAAGGTGACAATTTATATTGGCCTTCCCCATTATTCTTTGAATATGTTTGAATCCTGCATTAAACACAACTTAGGCTCAAATCTAACTCACAGCTATAATTTTATTAAAAAGGCAGAAAATCCTGCAAAAATGGAGATAAATATATCAGGTAGAGGAAATAGTGAACGTTTTCTAAAGTAGAAACAAATCTGGTTTGCTTGACATAAGGAAAATGGCAGCAATAAATTGAAAGAAGAGTTTTTTTTGTTTTTTTTTTCCCCTTTTTCTAATTGTCTGTGCATCTTTGTCAGAGATGGGTCTACTTCCAAGCTCTCTATTCTGTTCCATTGATCTATTTGTCTATCCTTTCATCAATACAACACTGTCTTGATGATAGTAGTTTAATATAAGTCTTGAAATCAAGTAGTGAGGGTCTTCCAACTTTTTCCTCTGTTTTAGAACTGTCTGACTTCTCCAGTTCCTTTGCCTTTCCATATAAATTAAGTGTCAGCTTGTCAATAGCTGTATAAATTGTCAGCTCGTCAATAGCTACAAAAGCATCCTGTTGGGATTTTTTGCTTGAATTATATTAGATCTATAAATTACTTTTGGGAATATTGACATTGTGATAATATTGAGACTTCCAATCCATAAATGAGGTATATCTCTTCATTTATTTTTTTTTCCTCGGTCTTTTTTTAAATCGGTGTTTTGTAGTTTTCAGCATAAAGACCTCATGCATATTTTAGTTGGATTTATACCTTGATATTTCTCCATGGGTGTCTGTGCCTTCTTTTTTAAATTTTGAATTCCAATTGCTGGCATAGAGAAAATACAGGTGATTTTTACATATTTACCTTCACTTACTAGTTGTAAGAGATATTTTTATAGATTCTTTGAGATTTTCCATATAGACAGTTATGTTGTCTGTGAATAAAGAATTCTACTACTTTCTAGTATTTTTAGATTATGCCTTTTCTCTTTTATTTTGCCTTATTTTACTGTATAGTACCTTCATTTACTGGTGAGAGAATATCCTTGCCTTATTCCAGGTCTTAGGGGGAAATCATCCAGTCTTTCACCATTAAGTATCGTATTAGCTGTAGGACTTTGTAGAAGCTCTTCATGAAGTTAAGGAAGCTCCATGGTATTCATGGTTTGCTGAAAGGTTTTTTTTCTTTTTTCTTTTTTAATATCAAAAATGAATGTTTAATTTTGGGGAAAGATTTTTCTGTGTCTATTGAAATGATCATACATTGTCCTTCTTTAGTCTGTTGATACAATAAATTACACTTACTGACTTTTTAAATGTTGAACCAACCTTGCATTCCTCAGAGAGACCCCACTGAGTCATGCTGTATTCTTTTGGTTGAGTTACTTTATATCTGTGTTCATGAGGATATCGGTCTGTAGTTTTCTTTACTTGTAAGACTTTTGGTTTTGGTATCAGGGTAATGCTGGCCTCATCAAGTGAATGGGGAAGTAGAATGTATTTCCTGGAATAGAATGTATAGAAATAGTATTATTCTTAAATGTTTGAAAGAATTCACCAATAAAACCTTTTGGACCTGGACTTTTTTTGTTGGAAGGTTTTTAACAATGAATTCAACTTCTTTGAGATAAGATATTCAGATTATCTATTTCTTTTTTAGTAAGTTTTGGTAAATTATGTATTTTCAAGGAAGTAGTCCATTTCATCTATTTTGTCAAATTATTGGCATAGAGTTAGTTGCCTGCAGGTTTCCCTTGTTAGGATTCTAATGTCTCTCCTTTCACTACTGGTATTGGTGATTTGTGTCTTCTGTGCTTTTCTCCCAGCTTAAAGTTTAATCAGTTTTAATGATCTTTTTAAGGACCACGTTTTTGAAAGATATTTCAGCAAGTATATTATTTTGAGTTAACTTTTTTTTTCTTTTAGTACTTTCAAGATGTCACTTACTGTCTTCTAGTATGGGTGGTTTCTCATGGGAAGTCCTATGAGTCATAGCATTGGTCCTTTAAACTAATGCTGTCACTTAGATTTCCAAATGACTACATCAATCATTTTACACTCCCACCAGCAATGTATGAGAATTTCAGTTGTTCCATACCAGCCCCCAATAACCTCTATTCTGCTTTCTCTGTGAATTTGCCTATTTTAGGTACCTTACATAGGTGACAACATACTATATTTTACCTTTTGTGTCTGGCTTATTTCACTTAGCATAATGTTTTCAAGGTTCATCTATATTGTAGCATGTGTCAATATTTCCTTCCTCTTTAAGGTTGAATAATATTCCATTTTACATATATAACACATTTGATTTATCCATTATCTGTTCATGACACTTTGATCTACCTTTTGTCTATTGTGAATATGTTGCTATACTCACTGGTGTACAAAAACCCCTTTGAGACCTTGCTTTCAATTTTTTTGGTATATATGAAGGAATGGAATTGTTGATCATATAGTAATTCTGTGTTTAACTATTTGAGGATCCACCAAACTCTTCCCCACAGTGCTGCAACACTTTACATTCCCATCAGCGATGTCCAATTTCCAGTTTCTCCACGTTCTCAACTCTATTTCCCACCTCCCCCCTCTTTTTTTTTAACAACTTTCTTAATGAGTTTGAAGTGGTATCTCATTCTGGTTTTGATTTTTCATTTCCCTAAGTACTACTAACATTGAGTATCTTTTCATGTGTTTATTGGACATTTGTATATCTTCTGTGGAGAAATATCTACTCAGATTTTTTGCCCTTTTTTTTTTTTTAAAGAGGACCAGTAAGGGGGTCGTTAAGTGACTTGGTGTTGTCAGCACCA
>NW_007729956.1:159183-181093 GCF_000696425.1 Galeopterus variegatus | reverse complement strand
CAAGCGGCGCACTGTAGCAGTGCGCCACCGGGCCGGCCCCTGCCAGACTGTTTTCCAAAGTGGGTGTACTGTTTTACATTCTACCCAGCGTTGTATGAGGGTTCCAGTTTCTCCATATCCTCATCAATACTTGTAGTTGTCTGCTTTTTTTTTAATGTAGCCATCTTAATGAGTTTGAAGTGGTATCTCATTCTGGTTTTGATTTTTCATTTCCCTAAGTACTACTAACATTGAGTATCTTTTCATGTGTTTATTGGACATTTGTATATCTTCTGTGGAGAAATATCTACTCAGATTTTTTGCCCTTTTTTTTTTTTTAAAGAGGACCAGTAAGGGGGTCGTTAAGTGACTTGGTGTTGTCAGCACCATGCTCTCCCAAGTGAGCGAACCGGCCATCCCTATATAGGGATCCGAACCTGTGGCCTTGGTGTTATTAGCACCGCACTCTCCCAAGTGAGCCACAGGCTGGCCCTTTTCTTGCCCATTTTTAAATCAGGTTGTTTTGTTATTGTTGTTGGATTTTTGAAGTTCTCTATAATTCTGGAAATTCACCCCAGACCAGATATATAGTTTGCAAATGTTTTTCTCATTTTGGGGGTTGTCTTTTTACTCTGTTGATAGTGTCCTATTATGCATAGAAGTTTTTAATTTTGAGGAAGTTCCGTATATTATTTTTTTCTTTTGTTGCCAGTGCTTCTGGTGTCATATCTAAGAAATCATTGCCAAATCTAATGTCATCATGAAGCGCATCCCCTAGGTTCTCTTCTAAGAGTTTCATAGTTTTAGCTCTCACATTTAGGTCTTTGATCCATTTTGAGTTAATTTTTGTATATGGCATCAGGTAATGGTCTAACTTCATTCTTTTACATGTGGATATCCAGTTTTTCCAGCACCATTTGTTGAAAAGACTGTTTTCCCCTATTGAATGGTCTTGGCACCCTTGTGAAAAATAAATTGACCACAATGTGAGAGTTTCCATTGGTCTATGTCTGTCTTTATGCCAGTACCACAGTGTTTTGATTACTGTAGGTTTGTAGTGAGTTTTGAAATCAGGAAATGTGAGTCCTCCAACTTTGTTCTTCTTTTTCAAAATTGTTTTGGCTATTCAGGGTCCCTTGTGATTCCATATGAATTTAAGACGAATTTTTCTATTTCTGCAACAAAACGTGATTTGGTTTTGATAGAGATTACACTAGCACTGTAGATTGCTTTAGGTAGTATTTACATCTTAATAATATTAAGTCTTTTAATCCATGAACATAGGGCTTTCTCATTTATTTGTGTATTTAATTTCTTTCAGCAATGTTTTGTAGTTTTCAGTACACTAGCCATTCTCATACTCAGTTAGGTTTACTGTTAAGTATTTTATTCTTTTTGATGCTATTGTAAGTGGAATTCCTTTTCAGATTGTTCATTGTTACATGTATAGAAATGCAGCTGATTACTGTGACCTAACTATAATTTCCTTGCTTCTTCTGTGTGCCTCCACCTCTGACGGTGTGATCCTAGCCAAATCAGGGTGTTCTTAATAGAATTTTTTTCAAATTGGGGCAGCTCATCAATATTCTACTTTTTTGAACTAGTTTTCTCCAGAGTTTCCAAACTTTCATTTTTTTACCTAATTACATTGTATATGACTTCCAGCATAATGTTTTATGAAAGTGTTAAAAGTATCCTCATCTTGTTCCATACTTGGTGAAAACATTCAGAACTAGTTTTCTCCAGAGTTTCCAAACTTTCATTTTTTTACCTAATTACATTGTATATGACTTCCAGCGTAATGTTTTATGAAAGTGTTAAAAGTATCCTCATCTTGTTCCATACTTGGTGAAAACATTCAATGTTTATCCTTTGAGTATGATGTTAATTGTATGTTGTTTATTATGTACAGCATTTATTAGACTATGAAAATTTCCTTCTACTCAGAGTTTTATGAGAGTTTCCATAATGAATAGATGGTTGGATTTTCTCACATCATTTTTCCACATTTACTGAAATAAACATACATTTTCACTTCCTTTACTCTGATTTTAAAATGTAAAACCAACTGTATTAGTCTCTTTTCTAACACTCACAACAGAATACCTGAAATTGGATAGTTTATAAAGAAATGAAATTTATTTCTTACAGTTTTGGAGCCTGGGAAGTCAAAGGTCCAGGGGACACATCTAATGAGAGCCTTCTTCTCAGTGGAGACTCCCTACAGAGTCCTCTCATGACACACAATATCACATGACTAGGGCTGGGTGAAAGCGCTTCAACATGCTTACTTGCTCTCCTTAAAAATCCACCAGCCTACTCCCTCATAACCCATTAAACCATTAACCTATTAATCCATTAATGGATTAACCCATTCACGAGGGCACAGTCTTCATGATCCAATGACCTCTTAAAGGGCTCACCTCTCAACAATGCCACTTTGGGGATCAAGCTTCCAACTTGAGCTTTGGAGGGGACAAATATTCAACCCATAATACTAACCTTGCATTTCTGGTATAAACACCACTAAGTCATGATGTATTTTCCTTTTAATTTTTACCAAATTCAATTTGCCAATATTTTTTAGCCTTGCATGTGAGAAATTTTTATGCATGAGAATGGCTTACATTATATTGGCCAGAACTTAGGCCAAACTTCACTGCAAGGGAGGCTGGGAAATGTAAACAAATAGTTATTTCTGCCATGGAAATTAAGAGACATGGAGGACAGAAATGAGAAGGTCGATTGTATGTGTAATCAATCTTATAAGAGGAAAACAAAATAACCATAAGGATATCAAGGAACAGTATTTGGCAAGAAATGGCTGAGAATTTTGTAGAAATGATAAAAAGATATGAATCCACAGATTCAAGAAGCACAATGTATTCCAAGGAGGATAAGTTTTAAAAAAATGCATAAACTTGTTATAATGAAACCCTAGAATACCTAAGACAAACCGGAAGAATTGGGGACCTAGAGGGAAAAGCAGATCACTCAGAAAGAACGGCAATATAACAAACAACAAACTTCTCAGTAGCAACACTGGACACCATAATACCATGGAATATCTTCAAAATCCTGACAGAATATAACCATAATGTTCCAGAATTAAGCAAGATGATCCTTCCAGAATGAAGGTAAAATAGAGATACTTTCATATACCTCTAGTCAAAATCTGACTGAATTCTACTGGGAGACCTGCACTATGGAAGATAGAAAATTATAGCATTTCTGAAATGCAAGAGGGAGTGTGGAGCAAGTAAAATAGTAAATATATTTGTAAATATAAATGCCATCTGTATAAAATAAGGTTTAATCTGTATTAAATAAAAAGCAGAACTAAAATATTGGGTAACAAGAATACATAAGTGAAAGGAGGGTAAACAAAGCTACAGTGTGTTTTGTGGTTCTGCAGAGTTTAGACTTTGGTAAATTAAATATGTGTGGTAAACTTGCAAAGGGAAGCACTAAAAGAATAGAAATAGTGTATAAATGCCAGTGTGGATGAAAACAAATTAAATTTAAAAATAAAGTAGAAACACCCAATTTAAAAAGGGGGGAAAACAGAAAGATCAGAACAAATACAAAAACGAGATGATGGAAACAAGTTCAAATATATCAATAAACACAATAAATGTCTGTGAACCAAACAATGTTAAAAACCAGAGATAAGATTATGAAAAATATGGCAAGGGGCCGGTCCGGTGGCACACTGCTACAGTGCGCCACTTGGGAGCGTGGCGGCGCTCCCACCGAGGGTTCAGATCCCACATACAGACCGGCCGCTCACTGGCTGAGCGAGGTGTGGGCACAACACCGAGGGTTGCGATCCCGTTGCCGGTCCCGGTCCGGTACGGGCGCAACACTGAGGGTTGCGATCCGTTGCCGGTCACGAAAAAAGACAAAAAGGAAAAAAAAATATGGCAATATACTCTCTACAGATGACACACTTAAAACACAGGGACACAGGAATATTGAAAATAAAAGAATGAAGAATGATATACCAGTAAAATACTACTCAAAAGAGACCTGAGGTTACTATAGTAACAGCAGCGAAAGTGCAGTAGAATGGAAAGCATTACTGGGGATAAATGAGAGTCACTTACATAAGGTTGAATATTGTATAATAATTCTAAAGTTTAAGCAAACTAAAAAATAGCACCAAAGA
Source organism: Galeopterus variegatus (assembly GCF_000696425.1). Lineage (NCBI taxonomy): Eukaryota > Metazoa > Chordata > Mammalia > Dermoptera > Cynocephalidae > Galeopterus > Galeopterus variegatus. Next base: position 176,946 of record NW_007729956.1, on the reverse strand, counting down.
TAGGTAAACAAGAATTGCTGAACTCTCAGAAGATACTGACAATTCTATATCGTAGTGAGAGATCCAACATTAACTCTTTCAGTGATAAGTTTATTAGGAAACAATATTTTGACTAGTGCAATTAGCAACTGTGATTTATTGAACACACATAGAATTCCGAGAATGTACATTCTTCTCAAGCACACATGGAACATTTACAAAGTATCAATCAAGTATTAAGCCAGAAAGAAAGTCTGAACAAACTCGAAAGAATCAGCATCATGGAGACCATGTTCTTTAACTACAATAAAATTAAAGTCAATAACATGAAGCTAAACGAAAATATCTCCTACTTTTGGAAATTAGGGGAAAAAACCATTTCTAAATAATTCAGAGATCAAAACAGGAATCAAAATGCAAATGCTTGATATACTTAGGAATGAATAATAGTGAAAATGCATCCTATCAAACTTGCAGGATACAGTAACAGCAGCATGTACAGGGAAATTCTAAATGATTTTTAGGAAAGAGCAGAGGCTGAACATTAATGAGCTAAGGATGAACTATATGAAATTAGGAAAATAATGATAATAAATCCAATAAAATAGAAAGGATACTACAAAGAACAAAAATTAATAAAATAGAAAACAAAGCCAAAAACTGGTTCTTTAGAGAAAAAACAACAGACCCCTCTCTGGCAAAATTGATTGAGAAAAAAAGAGAAAAGATACAAATTATTAATATTAGGAATGACAAAGTGCATTTAACAATCCAGATATAGTAGAAACTATAGTTACCATAAAAGGATATTGTGAATACTTTTATGTCAATGAATTTGAAAATATGGATGAAATAGAAAAATGGCTAGTAAAATATGACATTCAAACTGACTCAGGAAGAAATAAAATTTGGATGGTCTTAAAATCATTTTAAAAATTGAATCAATAGTTTAAAATTGATTTTAAAAAACACCAAAGAAAACAAAACACCAAAACACAAAGAAACACCAGGCTCAGTTGAGTTCTATCAAACTTCTAAGGAATATATTAGTTCAACCTCACACAAACTTTTAGGGGTGGGGAGGGTACAGAGGACAGGATATGCTCTTGAGATTTCATCTGGAAAGAGATTTAATATAATAAGTTATGTTAATTTTTCATAATAAATTAAGGAAATTGTTGGAAAGGCTAGAGAGTGGCAGTTGTGGAGGGACTGGCGCTGGACTTTGGGGTCCAAGGCTTTACCACTCACTATAACTGCCATCTAGGAATCATGATGCTGCTACTGCTACTGTTGCTGCCACTGTCACAAGCCCAAGTGCCACTCACCATGGAGGTGGTGACCAAGCACTGCACTCTGTGCAAACACCCACATGCGCTGGAGCTCACTTGCCAGTGGCCACAGCTCCTATAACATTGCCACCACTTCACTACAACCTCACACATCTTTCATGGGTTCATAGATTGGCAGAATCTTAGCTGCAAGAAAGTTTGGAAAATCTCGTTTGGGGATTTCCAACCTCTCCAAACTGATGTTGGGAAAAATGGAAATTGACAGAACTACGTAGTCTGCAAATACAATATATTCTGTTGATTGTTTTTAGGCAGTAGCTATATAGCTTTGGTACCAAAATCAAACAAACATAACACAAGAAAGGAAAATTACTGAATATTATGGGAAATTCCTAAATGAAAATACTAGCTTAAAAAAATCCAGTAGTGTGTATATATATATATATATATATATATATATATATATATGCATATATATATGTGTATGTGTATATATATATATGTGTGTGTGTGTGTGTGTATATATATGTGTGTGTGTGTGTGTATATATATATATATATATAATAGTACACCATATCCAACTTGGGCTTATCCCAAGAATATATGACATGTTTAATATTTAAAATGCACCCCATACAATTATTTAGTAATTTATGATAAAAACTCTTAGCAAACTAGGAATAGAAAGGAACTTCTTTAACCTGATAAAGGGCATTCATGGTGAAATACATTTGTGCGAAGATCATAAACCAGGCCAGGATGCCCTCTGGCACCACTGTCTTCAATGGAATAATAGAGACATCACCAGGGCAGCAAGACCAGAAATAGAAATCAGTACAAACACTGGCTGGGAAGAAGTAAAACTGTTCTTATTTTACAGATGATACACTTCTTTCCATAGTAAAGCCAAGTGACTCTACAAATACAACGAGAGAATTTAACAAGGTCACTGAATACAAAATCAACGTGTTAAAGTTAAGATTCACTTCCAAATGTAACTTCATGTAAGAGGACTTTATAAAAATGACCCAAAATGTAACATACCTATGACTAAATCTTACAAAAACCCTGAATGGAGAAAATGACTTACTTTTATCGAAAGATTAAAGAAAATTTAAATAGATATATGCTGTTCTTGGATGGAAAGACTCAATATCCTAAACATGTTAGATTTCCCCCAACTCATATATAGAGTCAATGTAATTCTGATAAAAATCCTATCAGGACTTTGTATGGGACTTGACATGTTGAGCTTTAAAACTAAATGGAAGAGCAAAGAGCCAGAAGTAGTCAAGACCTCCTGAACAAGAAGAAGGTAGGGGAGCGTGATGAGAAGTCTGCCTTGGTTTTTGATGTTTGACTGCTGAGAGCTTTTAAGTCTCACCCCTTCTTCTCCCCCTTGTGGCCCACATCTGGACAAGCAGATGAGAAAACCTGGATGCTCCCTCCTTCTGATGCTGGTGGGAGATTCAAACTATGCAGGCCCTTCCTGTGCCACGCCAACCCCACCTCCTGGCCACAATAAAAACCCAGGCCAGTCTCCTTTCCCTGCTCTCTCAAACCATTTTGGACATGCTTGGGAGGCCTTCCCTGCTCTCCCCAAAGACCTCAGTTATGTAAGTAATTGGCCTTGTCATGCCCTCTTGGTGTGTATGTGTGTGGCTTCATCAGTCTGGACATCTGAACCAAACTTTGGGTGGGGGACAGGGTCCATCTACTTCCACAGGTGATCATACCAGGGAACTCCCTGGCTATGTATCAAGAATTATTGAAATTAATACAAATGAGGGTCTCTGCATTAAATGATTCTATTGCATTGTATGGGAGCCATGGCTCCTGGAACTGTACAGTATGGTGGTCATGGGTCAAATGGGTAAGTAGGGCCCAGATTGCACAGAGCCTGGTAAGTCAAGGAGTTTGGATTTCATTTTCAGAGTAATGGGAAGCCATTGGAGAGTTTAAAACAGGAAGAAACATGACCTGATGTTAGCTTTTTAAAGCTCAATCTAACTGTATGGATTGAATTTTGTCCCCCTCACCCTCAAATTCATATGTTGAAGCTGTAACCCCCAATGCAACGATGTTTGAAGATAGAGTCTTTATGCAGGTAATTAAGATTAAATGAGGTCATAATAGTGAGGCTCAAATCCAATGGGACTGGTGTCCTTATGAGAAGAGGTAGGGATGCCAGCAATCTCTCTCTCTCCCTGCCTGCACAGAAGAAAGGCCATGAAAGGACAGAGTGAGAAAGTGACCATTGACAAGCCAAAAAGAGAGATCTACCAAGAAACCAATGCTGGTGGTACCTTGATCTTGGACTTCCAGCCTCCAGGACTATGAGAAAATAAATTTGTGTTGTTTAACCCACCCAGTTTGTGGTATTCTGTTACAGCATGCAGAACAGACTAATGCACTAACTACTGTGTGTAAAAGGCAAGGGGGGAATCAACACTGGAAGTGAGGAAAGCACTAGGGAACAATGGGGCTTTGAGTTTGGCATTGGTGGTGGGGATGGTGAGAGGCAGACGCATCTGCGCTGTGCTCTGGAGAAGAGCTCACAGGACATGATGATGGGTTGGAGCTGGAGGGGGAGGGAAATAAAGGAATCAAATTCTAGGTGTACAGGTAGTAAATAGATCAGGACAACTTTCCATTTTTAGTTTGGGCTTCAAGAAAAATCACTTGGCTAAAAAATAGAAATAAGTTGGAAGATGAATCAGAAGATATTTTCAGATAGAACAGTGAGACTGTACAGGTACTAATTATCTTTTTATAGTACTGTATTATGTAACGTATTTTACAGTACAGTAGGACCCTACAATCTCAGAGTGAACTGAGGCAACAGCAACTGGAAGAGACATAAGTCACTTCCCAACTCCCAAACTTAGGCATCATTTATGTTTGCTCCACCCAATAACCAATGACTTATTCTCTGAGTGGAGGAAGAAATTAAATCATGGCATATGTCTGTATTGCTCTTTAATCATTCAGGCACATATGAGAATAATTAGCAATTAATGAGCTTCTAGAAACCTCTGTGAAGCCACTATTTTGGAGACAAATTATAGCCTTAATTTTGCCATTACATTTTCAGAGAACACCAGCCCTTTTAAGAATAAGATTTCCAGCCCACAGCAGCAGCAGAAGAAAACAGAAGTAATTAGTTTTTATAGAGAATTTTTTTCTTATTACCAAATATTGTTTTTGTTTGGTCATATTGAATAGCTTTTGTAATGAAGACAGTACCCAGCTAATCCTCCAGATGCCTCCTTAGCTGACTGGCCTGCTCTGCCCAGAAGAATATTGTTCTTTTAAGTTTAATTCTCTTTTCTCCTGACTGGGAGGAATAAAGCAGACACAGAAGGGGAAAGAGTTATACTGGGGTATTCCTAAATAAAGAAAACTTCTGTTCTTTTGTTATGTGCCTGATGTGTTTCTAAATTAATTCCCTTATCCATACACTATTCTAAATCCACCCAATCAAAATTAGAACAATAACTTCAATTACTATGACAGACATTATCATTCAGACCTATTGACCAATATACAGACATTGTTATTCTGATCTATGGACCAATATCCAGCCAGGCTTGTCTGCCACAAAGGCAAGCTGTCAAAAGCTTGGCATTGCTAAATCAACATGCTATGTAGTAACTATTATTAGCAAATATTATCAAATTAATGATTAAAATTTTCTTACCTAAGATCAGTTATGTAAATTGTTTTCTTAACCACAACTATAAACTCCTTGTAGGTTAATATTTGTGCCAGGGAATGAACATCATAATGAATATTATGTCAAAAATATATTATGGCTTGTTATTGCATTTCCAGACCAAATATTATTACTTTATAATATTTGAAGCGTTATTTTTTCTGGTGACACATCTAGAGTGTCTATAGTGTTATTCATCCTAAATGAACCCTGTACTAGAAAAATTAAAGCAATATCCACCTCTGCTCTTGTGTTCTTTTTTGATATCAATGTAAGTAAGCCATCAAATTTCTACTTTTCCATTACTTAAGGCTAAGGTCTTCTTTCATTAAACGAGCAGGGTGTTCTAATCTAAAGCAGCTTTCAGAGGAAGAGAGCAAAAATAGACATAAGCATGCAAAATTATTTTTATTAAACATAAAAAAATTAAGTGTCCAAATTCAGGGGTTTTCTGCTGCCTAAATTAATGATTTAGATCAAAAGCTTTATTTTCTTAAAGAAAATTTACAACCACATTTCCAGTTGTTTTGTTTTCAGATCAGTAGTTAGAATGCCTGTACAAATTTTTTCTTTACCACTGTAACCACTGTACTTATTAGACATCCATAATGATCTAGTACACACAATAATTAAGTCTTGAGACAGGAAAAACAACTTACTAGTAATGGATACTTGTCAACACATTCAAAATTAATTTTTTCCCTCTTATCCTAGGAGGAGAAAAGACAAAAGATGGTCTGATTCGTTAAGATCAGTATAAAGCAGTTTCATTTTATAGTATACTAGAAAAAAAGACTATCATGCCTATTTTCAATTAACATTAGTTATCATCATTAAAATGATTTTTAAAGGTCAAAAACACCTTTTTTTCTTGGACAATTATAAAGTTATCAATATAAGTTTATTTTATAGAGTAATTGGAAAAATGAGAGTTTACTAATAAAATACAATTTTTATAGGTTAAAAAAGTATGACTCTAAGCTATTACATGACTTTCACAGATAAAAATTTTAATCAATAATGGCTTCTTCTTCTGGCCAAGATAGAAATTTACTCTTCCACTTGAAACAAATAAACACAAGAAAAACTATATGGGGAAAAAAACTGTTTCCCCAACTTTGGACATAAAGGAAAAAATAGTGAACCTGAGACAGGAAAGAAATGAGGTGAGCCCTATGTTTTTTCCAGCTTATTTAGCCTTGAGAGTTTCCAGGCCACAGCTCTGGGAGGGGGACTCCAGGAAGTGCCAGGAGGACTTCCTGAATTAAGTACATGCAGACCAAGACACTATAGCCTGCAATGCAAAGTACTGGAGGGGAGAGAGATGCACAGAAAGAGAGAGAACTCTGGAGATCTGCAGTATTCAACCTTTTGAGTATTCAATAGACTAACGATCAGCAGATGCATGCCAGAAAACTATTCTAGGTTGGGGAAAGAGCTACCCAAAATGATTAGAAGAAACAATACCTGGCACTCACACATGGTGCCTTTTCGGACAAGCCAGAAAGAAATACTTCATAATTTACTAATTGTTGGCTAGAATATTCAGAATAGCCACATCTCAGTAGTTCAGATAAACTAGGCCTAGATCAAACACTGGTTCTACCTCACACAGTAAAAGTAAGATTCAAAAGAGTCAAAATGATTCTAAATAACTTAACTGAGTACCAGAACAAAACACCAGAATATTTATAGAAACACAAAAATATCCAGCACTTTACAAAATATAATTCACAATGTTTGGCACTCAATCGGAAATTATTATATATACAAAGAAGCAGAAAAGCATGACCCATAATAAAAAGAAATGTTAACTAATTGAAACCAATTGAGAACTAACACAGATGTTAGAATTATCAAAGACATTATAAAAGGTATTATAACTGCATTCCATATGTTCAAAGTACTAAAGAAAAATTTAAACATGTTAAAGACATAAAAGATATAAAAAAAGACCCAAATTAAACTCATAAATATGAAACTACAATTTCAGAGATGGAAAATATACTGAATGTCAATAGTGGTAAATTAAACAATGCAGAAGAAAAGATTAGTGAATTTGAGACAGAGCAATAGAAATTATCCAAAATGAAACATGCAGTAAGAAAAAGTATTTTTACAGCACAAACAGATCATCAATGAGCTGTGAGACAACTTTGAGAGGTCTAATATACATATAATTGGAGACATTGAGAAAGAAGAGACAAAAGAGGTGAAAGAAAATATATTTGAAGAAATAACAGTTGACAATTTTCTTAACTTGATAAAAACTATAAATGAACAAATTTAAGAATTTCAGTGACCCCGAACACAGAAAAGAAGAAGAAAACAACACCAAGGCAGATCAAATTGCTCAAAAACCAATGATAAAGAGAAAATCTTAAAAACATCCGAAGGAAAAAAAAGACATGCTATGTACAGAGAAACAAAAAAAAAGGTATAAAAGCATATTTCTCATAAGAAACAATGCAATCAAGAAGACAGTGGAGTAACATCTTGCAGATGAGTAACAAGAACTGAAAACAAAATATCTATAATTCAATACCCAGCAAAAACCTCTGTCAAAATTAAAGGGAAAATGTACTTTTTCAGACATACAAAGGCTGAAATAATATATCTCCAAAAGAGTCGCAGTACAAGAAATGTTAAAGAAGTCTTTCAAACAAAAAGAATAAGATACCAAATAAAAATATTTATTTACACAAAGGAAGGAAAAGTGTCAGAAATAGTAATGCATGGGCAAATGAATAAGATATTTCTCCCCCTGGGCCCCCCTGCCAGAATGAGAGGAGTGTCACAGGCCTTGACCATTGTCTCCTGCCTCCTTTCTCCTCCTCCCATCTCCTCTTCCCCTCTCCCTCTCCTCCCCAACTGCTCCACAACAACCTCTTAGAATGTAATTTAAAAAATGATATTTTTCTTATTATTTAAATATTTTAAAGGGATAGCCAACTGTTTAAACAAAAATAATAACAAATGTATTGTGCAATTTATAACCCACATATAAGTAAAATGCCTGTCCATAGTAGCACAAAAGCTGGGAGGAAAGAAATAGAGTTTACTGTTGTAAGGTGCATATATTATATAAGAAGTGGTATAATATGTGAAATTAGACTAAATTAAAAATGTTATTTTAGTTTTCTAGAGGTCTCATAACAAATTACCACGAATTTGGTGTCTTAATGTAACAGAAATGTATTTTTTCACAGTTCTGAAGACCAGAAGCCTGAAAATAGTCTCGCTGAGACAAATCATGGTTCTGACAGGCTATGCTCTCTCCAGAGGCTTTAGAGGAGAATCCATTCCTTGTCTCATTCAGTTTCTGGTGGCTCCTGGCATTTCTTGTCTTGGGACTTCATCACTCCAATCTTCAAGGCCAGCATCTTCAAATTCTCTCTGCTCTACCTTCACATCACCCTTTTCTCTATATGTGTCGAACATCCTTCTGCCCCCCTCTTTTAAAGATACATGTGATTGTGTCTAGGGTCCTCTCAGATAACCCAGGATAATTTCCTCATCTCAAGATCCTTAACTTATTCACTTCTACGAAGAACCTATTCCCAAATAAGGTAACAATCATAGATTTCAGGGATTAAAACCTGATGTCTTTGGGGCCATTATTCAGGCTACTGCAAAGGTATAGTATAAACCCTAAAGCAACATGAAAATAAAAAAGACAATAACAAAGTAAATAAAACAAAATCATAAAAATATTCAATTAATCCAAAGAAATACAGAAAAGAGAAAAAAGAATAAAGACATGTGACAAAGAGAAAACAAATGAGAGAAAAAAATATGATAGGGGCCGGCCCGGTGGCGCACTGGACAGTGCACCACTTGGGAGTGTGGCGGCGCTCCCGCCCGAGGGTTCAGATCCCATGTGGAGACCGGTTCCCGCTCACTGGCTGAGCGTGGTGCGGGCACAACACCAAGGGTTGCAATCCCGTTGCCGGTCAGTAAAAAAGACAAAAAGGAAAAAAAAAAATATATGATAGACTTAATCCTAAACATATCAATAATCACATTAGATGTAACTGATCTAAACATCTCAATTAAAAGGCATAGATTGTCAAATCAGAGAAAACAGTATGATAGACTTAATCCTAAACATATCAATAATCACACTAGATGTAACTGATCTAAACATCTCAATTAAAAGGCATAGATTGTCAAATCAGAGAAAACAGTAAAACCCAACTCTATGCTATCTACAAGAAAGGCAGTTAAGCTATAAACACAAAAATGGGTCAAACTAAAAGGAAGGCAAAAGACATACCATGTTAACACTAATCAAAACAAAGTTGCAGTAGCAATATTAATATCACTCAAAGGAGATTTCAGAACAAAGAAAATTACCAGGGATAAAAAAAATCATTTCACAATGACAAAAGGAGCAGTTCATCAAGGGAACACACAATCATAAACATTTCTGCACCTAATAGCTTCAAAATACATGAAACAAAATCAGACAAAACTGAAAAAGGAAATAGTCACAATTATAGTCAGAGATGTCAATATCCTGCTTTCAATAACTAACAAAAAAAGTATATAGAAAATCAGTGAGGATATAGAAAATTATAATACTATAAACCAAGTTGACCTAGTTGACATTTATACAATACTCCAGCCATGAGTAGCAGAATATGCATATTTTCACGAGCATATGGAATATTCATAAATCAAAAGAGAACATATTTTACACCACAATTCAAGCCTTAACATATATGAAAGAATAGAAATCACTCAAACTATGTTCTCTGGCCATAATAGAATTAAATTTGAAATCAATAATAAAAAGATATCAGAAAAAAATCTCCAAATACTTGGAAATTAAACAACATACTTTGAAATAACCTATGAGCCAAAGAGTCTCAAGGGGAATTTTAGAATGTTTTAAACTAAATAAAAATTAAAATAGATATCAAAATTTGTGAAAAGCAGCTAACCCTGTACTTACAAAGAAGTTTATGGCAGTGTTTAAATTAGAAAAGAATAAAGGTCTCAAATCAGTACTGTAAGATTCCACTCCAAGAAATAAGAAAAAGAAGAGCAAATTAAATTCAAAGTAAGCAGAAGAAAGAAAAATAACTATCAGAGCAGAAATCAAAAAAATAAAAATTAACCAGAAAAACAATAGAAAAAAATCAATGAAGCCAAAAGTTGGGTCTTTGAGAAGATTAGTAAAATCAACAATCCTTTCGCTAGACTGATCAGGAAAAAAGAAGAGAATACAGCAGATTCCACAAGTTTATAAGATAAGAAAATATTATGAATAAACTTTATTCCAAAAAATTCAACAACAGAGATGCAATTTTTAAAATTATTTGAAAGACATATTGCCAAAGATAAATAAAGAAGAACTGATAAGCTGCATCCTATGTCAAAAAAATTGAATTTGTTGTTAAATATTTTCCCCACAAAGAAACTCCAGAACCACCTGGTTTCACTGGTAAATTCTACCAAATTTTGAAGGAGCAATAGTATTAATTGTACACAACCTCTTCACAAAAACAGAATACTTCCCATCTCGTTTGATGAGGCCAGCATTATCCTGATACAAAAACCAGGCAAAAAACATTACAAGAAAACTACATACCAATATCTGTCAAAAATATAAAGAATAATGCATCATGGCCAAGTAAGGATCATCACAGGAACAAAGGTTACCATAAAATTCAGACATCAATCAATGTTATTCACTGCATTAACACACTAAAATCAAAACCATGTGAGCAGCTGAAGAGTTGCAGAAAATGCATCTATTCACTGCATTAACACACTAAAATCAAAACCATGTGAGCAGCTGAAGAGTTGCAGAAAATGCATCTGATGAACTCCAATATCCACCCTTGGTTAAAACAAATATATATACAAGCAAAAATCTCTCAGATGGTAGAACTGTGGTTATCAGAGGCTAAGGGGCTGAGGGAGGGGAGATAGTCAGAGGTTAGTTAATGGACACAAAATTACAGCTAGATAGAAAAAATAAGTTATAGTGATGACAGTAGTGCTAGAAACCCATAATTAACAGTAATTTATTGTATGCTCTCAAATGGCTGGAAGAGAGAAGCTCAAGTGTTCTCATCACAAAGAAACAATAAATTTTTGCAATGATGAATTTGCTAACTACCCTGATTTGATCATTACACATTTTATTTATTAATTAATACATATGTATTAAAATATAACTGTACCTCATAAATATGCACAATCAATATATTTCAATTAAAAAATAAATAAATGTTTCTAAAAAAACTCTCAGATAACTAGGAATAAAAGGGAACTTTCTGAACCTGTGCATGGCATCTACAAAAACCCTAGAGTTAACATCATACATGATGGTGAAAGAACAAATTCTTTCCCGTTAAATTAAGGAACAAAACAAGGTTGCCCATATTCACCAATTCTATTCAACGTTATACTGGAAGTTCTAGCCAGTATCATAAGCTAAGAAAATAAAAAGAAATTAAAAGAATCTAGATTGAAAGCAAGAAAAAAAGTCTTTGTTTGAAGATGGCATGCAGAAAATCCAATGAAATCTATGAAATGCGATTACTGCTAAGTGAATTTAGAAATGTCAAAGGGTACAAAATAAATATACAAAAATCTACTGTATTTCTATGCACCAGCAACAACTATTCATAAATAGAAATTCTTTAAATTTTTATTCACAAAGAGATCAACAAATATGAAACATTTACAGATACATGTGACAAAAATGTGCAAGACCTGTTCTCCATAAGGTATAAAATCATGCTGAGAGACATTAAAGCCCTAAACAAATAGAGTGATAAACCATGTTCATGGATCAGAAAAATGAATATTAAGACCTCACTTTACCCCAAATTGATTTATAGATTCAGTGCAATTGCAAACAAACTCCCAACAAACTTTTTTTGTAGAAATTGGCAAGGTTATTCTAAAATTTATATAGTAATACTAAGGATCGAAGACACAACTTTATATTTTTTAGAAAAAGGTCTACTTTGGAGGATGAACTATATCTAATATTCAGACATACTATATATCTACATTTATCAAGATGATATGATATTGATGAAAGAATAAACATGTACATCAATAGAAAAAAAAAATAGAGAGTCCAAAAATAGACCCAAACACATAGGGACAACTGATTTTTTTATTGTGGTAAAATTCAAATGACATAAAATTTCCCACATCAACTATTTCTTAAATGTACAATTTTGTTTCACTTAGTATATTCATAATGTTTTGTGACCATCACTACTCTCTAGTTCCAAAACATTTTTGTCACTCCAAAGGAGCCTCATAAAGCAACAATGAAGCAGTCATTCTCATTCCCTCTCTTCTCAACCCCCGGAAACCTCTAATCTTTATGTCTCAATAGATTTGCCTATTCTGGATATTTCATATAAATGAAATCATTAATATGTGGCCTTTTGTGCCTGGCTTCTGTCATTTCACGTAATGTTCTCAAGGTCCATCCATGTTGTAGCATGTATCAGTTCTTCATTCCTTTTAATTGCTGAATAATATTGCATTGTATGAATATATGACAGTCCATGGACATTTGGGTTGTTTCCTCATTTTGGCTATTGGGGGAATAGAACTGCTATGAGGATACAAGTATTTGTTTGAGTATCTGTTTTCAATTCTGTTAGGTACATGCCTAGGAGAGGAATTTCTGGATCATATGGTAATTCTATGCTTAGTTTTTGGAGGAAACACCAAAATGTTTTCTACAATAGCTGCACCATTTTACATTTCCACCACCAGTGTATGAGGGCTCCAATGTCTCCACATCCTCATCTACATTTTTCTTCATCTTTTTTTTTTTTTAGTTATAGCCATTCTAGTGGGTATCTCACTGTGGGTTTTTTTTTTTTTTTCCATTTTTGTCTTTTTTACTGACCAGTAACGGGATCGCAACCCTCGGTGTCGCGCCCGTTCCGGGGACCGGCAACAGGATCGCAACCCTCGGTGTTGCGCTCGCACTGCGCTCAGCCAGTGAGCGGGAACCGGTCTCCACATGGCGTCCGAACCCTCGGCGGGAGCGCCGCCGCACTTCCAAGCGGCGCACTCTCCAGTGCGCCACCGGGCTGGCCCTCACTGTGGTTTTAATTTGCAATTCCCTAATGACTAATGAAGTTAAACATGTTTTCATGTTTGTTGGTCATTTATACATCTTCTTGGAAAAATGTTGGATCAATGCCTTTGCCCGTATTTAAGTTAGGTGGTTTGACTTAAAATTATGTTGTAAGAGTTATTTTTATATTGTTGATACTAGACCCTTAACAAATACATGATTTGCAAATATTTTCTCCCATTCAATGAGTTGTTTTTTCACTTTCTTGATATTGGGCTTTTGTGCACAGAAGTTTTTAATTTTGATGAAAAGCGATTTCTCTATTTTTTACTTTTGTTGCATTTGCTTTGGCTGTCATATTTAAGATACTATCATCAAATCCAAAGTCTTGAAGATTTACCTGAGAGTTTTATATTTTAAACACTTACATTTAGGTCTGTGATTCATTTTGAATTAATTTTTATACATGGTGTGAGGTAAAAGTCCAGCTTCACTGTTTTGCATGTGGATATCCAGCTGTTCCAGAAAAATTTGCTGAAAAGACTGTTCTTTCCCCTTTGAATGGTCTTGGCACTCTTGCCAACAACAGTGGACTGTAGATGAAGGGTTTATTTTCAGATTCACAATTCTATTCCATTGATCTATACTCATATATCTCTCCTTAACATCATTTCCACACTGTCTCGGTTACTGTAAATTTTTAAATCAGGAAGTGTGAGTCCTCCAACTTAGTTCTTTTTTTTTTTTTTTGTCTTTTTTCGTGTCCGGCAACGGATCGCAACCCTCAGTGTCATGCCCGTACCAGACCGGGACTGGCAACGGGATCGCAACCCTCGGTGCTGCTCCCACACCTCGCTCAGCCAGTGAGCGGGAACCGGGAACCGGTCTGTATGTGGGATCCGAACCCTCGTCGGGAGCGCCACCGCGCTCTCAAGCGGCGCACTGTAGCAGTGCGCCACCGGGCCGGCCCCGAACTTAGTTCTTTTTAAAGATTGTTTTGGATCCAATCAAGATGGCAGAATAGAAGGTCCCCAGCATCACTCTCTCCCACAAATCAACCAAATTAACAACTATTAAAATGTAACATCAGCCAAGCCGGGGCCACTGGAGCCCAGGGGAAGAGGAGGAGAGACCTACGGAGTTCATGAAGGTGGGAGAAACTATGATGAGAGAAAGAAAAAGCTGCTCTGAGCATTTCGGGCCGTGGCTGCTTTAAGGCTCAAGCTGATGAGCAACGTGGAGCAGGAGCCGGCAGGAACCGCAGCTGTGCCCTTCAGATGGAGTTACTTGGAGGTGGCAGGGGAGAAGAGGGCCTTGGCGGCCCCCAGGACGGGAAGACCACTAATAGGGTTCCTGTGAACCCACACAGGAGAAAGGAGCCAGATCAACTGAAAAAAAAGGGAGCCATTCAGAGGCCTGTGAGTCATTGCAAGGGACCAGCGCAGGGCCCATGGGCTGTGGGGGAGACGGGCCCACCAGGAGAACACTGGGACACAGCAAGGACAGCTGATCTGCCCCCCAATCAGTGTAGGACCACTCAGAGGAGACTAGTCAGGAATGCAAAATTGCATGGGGTGCAGTTCGATGAAAAAACTCAGGCCCAGATCAGAGATTCTACAGAACACAGATACTGGGTCTCTGGCGATCTGAAGTACCTATAAGATCAACCATTACACCCTGAGCTGCACAAAAAGCCTTCACTAGGGAAACAGCAGCAAAGTAGCAATTTAAACAACCACACAGCTCAAATACTGGTTCCCACAGGAAGTTCCTCCATGTTAGAAGCAAAGGACAAAAAATTAGTTCCGGCCCAGGCACACCACCAGCACCTTGGGGCCTGCCTGGGAACTGAAGGCTTGGGTCTGGGGACCAGACCCCACTCCCACTTCCAGGCAAACTGCACCAGTGCCTCGGGGCCAGCCTGGGGACTTAAAGCATGCAGAAAGAGACTGGACACCCCTCCCACAACCAGGCACACCATGCCAGCACCTTGGGGCCTGCCCAGAGACCCGAGGCAAGGAAAAGGGGACTGGACCTCTCTCCCACAACCAGGCACACTGAGCCAGCACCTTGGGGCTCACCCAGGGATCTGGGGTATGGAGTTGGGTACCAGACCACCCTTCCACAACCAGGCACAATATGCCAGCACCTCAAATGCCCACCAGGGACCCAGGGCATGGAGAAGGGAACTGGACCTCTCTCCCACAACCAGGCACAAGATGCCAGTACCTCGGAGCCCACCCAGGGACCTGGGGCAAGGAGAGGGGAATGGTCCTCTCTCCCACAACCAGGCATACCACGCCAGAGCTTCAGGGCCCACCTAGGGACCCGAGGCATGGAGAAGGGGACTGGAGCTCCCTCCCACAACCAGGCACACCACACCAGCACCTTGGGGCCTGCCCGGGAACCCGAGGCAAAGAAAAGGGGAACAGACCTCTTTAGCACAACCAGGCACACTGAGCCAGCGCTTCAGGGCCCACCCAGGGACCTGAGGCATGGAGAAGGGGACTGGACCTCTCTCCCACAACCAGGCACACCATACCAGCACCTTGGGCCCCGCCCAGGGACCCAGGGCATGGAGAAGGAGACCGGACCACCCTCCCACAACCAGGCACACTGAGCCAGCATGTTGGGGCCCACCCAGGGACCCTGGGTATGGAGTCGGGGACTGGCCCACCTTCCCACAACCGGGTACAACATGCCAGCACCTTGGAGCCCACCGGGGACCTGGGGTATGGAGAAGGGGACTGGACCTCTCTCCCACAACCAGGCACACTAAGCCAGCACCTTGGGGCCCGCCCATGGTCCCAGGGCATGGAGAAGGGGACTGGATCACCCCCCTACAACCAGGCACACCATGCCAGCACCTCAGAGCCCACCCAGAGACCCAGGGTATGGAGAAGGGGACTGGACCTCTCTCCCACAACCAGGCACACCAAGCTAGCACCGTGGGTCCCATCCAGTGACCTGAGGCATGGAGTCAGGAACTGGACCCTCCTCCCACAACAAGGCACATGGGGCCAGCGCCTTGGGGCCTGCCCAGGGACCAGAGGCATGAAGAAGGGAACCAAACACACCCCACAACCAGGCATACCGCCAGTGCCAAGGAGCATGCCAAAAACAGCTCCTCCACGTGGGTGGCCCACCACAACCACCACTATAACCATGACTGCTGCAAAAGCGGCCAGATGCCATAGCCACCACGCAGATGGTCCGCCAGCCACTGGAGTGCATTCACACAAGAAGAGTCACCAGCAGAGACAAAGAAAAGAAGAGGATGTCTCTTTCCACAAAACCCATTTCAGAGTGACAGAAGAAGCATCTGCTCTATGATAGTATTGTGGGACCTGATCACATCTCTCAGCATTGGACAGATCACCTAGGCAACAAGTTAACAGAGTAACCATTATTCTTTCAGAAGGAGAGAAGAAACCTAGGGCAATTAGAAGTGGGGAGGGGGAGGAAATGGAGGAAGGGGAGAAGTTAGAAAAGGGGCATAAAGAATAATTACGATTTGTAACAATATGTATGCTTGTAATACTGATTTGATCAACATATCTCAATGTTCAACCCCACAAATATGTATAATCGATTTTGATTCAATAAATAAAATAAATTTTAAAAAATAAAAAATAAATAAAGATTGTTTTGGCTATTCAGAATCCCTTGCAATTCTATGTAAAAGGATCTATCCATGTGTGCAAAAAATGTATTGAGATCTTGATAGAGATTGCATTGAATCTGTATTTTGTTTTGGTGGTATTGTCATCTTCACAATATTAAGTCTTCCAATCCATGAACACAGAATATCTTTCCATTTATTTAGGTCTTTCAGCAATGTTTTATGGTTTTCAGTGTACAAATTTTGTACATCCTTGGTTAAATTTATTTCTAAGTATTTTATTCTTTGTAATGCTATGGTAAATGAAATTGTTTTCTTAATTTTATTTTTGGATTGTTCATTACTTATAAATATATAGAATACAACTGATTTTTGTGTATTGATCCTGTGTAATACTGATTTGATCAACATATCTCAATGTTCAACCCCACAAATATGTATAATCGATTTTGATTCAATAAATAAAATAAATTTTAAAAAATAAAAAATAAATAAAGATTGTTTTGGCTATTCAGAATCCCTTGCAATTCTATGTAAAAGGATCTATCCATGTGTGCAAAAAATGTATTGAGATCTTCATAGAGATTGCATTGAATCTGTATTTTGTTTTGGTGGTATTGTCATCTTCACAATATTAAGTCTTCCAATCCATGAACACAGAATGTCTTTCCATTTATTTAGGTCTTTCAGCAATGTTTTATGGTTTTCAGTGTACAAATTTTGTACATCCTTGGTTAAATTTATTTCTAAGTATTTTATTCTTTGTAATGCTATGGTAAATGAAATTGTTTTCTTAATTTTATTTTTGGATTGTTCATTACTTATAAATATATAGAATACAACTGATTTTTGTGTATTGATCCTGTATACTGCAATGTTGTTGAATTCATTTCTTTGATTTAAGAGGTTTTTATGGGTTTAATAGGATTTATATATATATATATGTAAGATCATGTCATCTGCAAATAGAGATTGTTTTACTTCTTTCCTTCTGATCTGAATGCCTTTTATTTCTTTTTCTTATGTAATTGTTCTGACTAGAACTTCCAGTGCAATGTTGAATATAAATGGAAAAAGTGGGCAGCCT
>NW_007729956.1:157112-159042 GCF_000696425.1 Galeopterus variegatus | reverse complement strand
TATATATATATATGTAAGATCATGTCATCTGCAAATAGAGATTGTTTTACTTCTTTCCTTCTGATCTGAATGCCTTTTATTTCTTTTTCTTATGTAATTGTTCTGACTAGAACTTCCAGTGCAATGTTGAATATAAATGGAAAAAGTGGGCAGCCTTGGCTTGTTTCTGACGTTAGGGGGGAAGCTTCAGTCTTTTATTACTGAGTATGATGATAGCTATAGGTTTTTCATAAATACCCACCACAGTTTGTGGAAGTTCCCTTATATTTCTAGTTTGTTAGGTGTTTTTATCATGAAAGAGTGTTAAAGTTTTTCAAATGTTTTTTGTGCATTGATGGAGAAAACTGTGTGCTTTTTTCCTTTCATTCTAGTGATGTGTTGTATTGCATTAATTGTCTTTTAATATGGTAAACCACCTTTGCATTCCTGGGATGAAGTCCACTTGCTCATGGTGAATGATCCTTTTAATAGGCTGCTGGATTTGGTTTGCTACAATTGTGTTAAGGATTTTTGCATCTATATTCTTAAGGGATATTGTAGTTTTCCTTCTCTGGTAGTGTCTTTGTCTAGTTTTGGTATCAGGGTAATGCTGGCCTAATAAAACAAGTTAGGAAGTATTCCCTTCTCTTTGATTTTTTTGGAAGAGTTTGAGAAGGATTGGTGTTAATTCTCTAAATGTTTGGTAGATTTCACTAGTAAAACTATATGGTACTGGGCATTTCTTTGTTGCGTGGTTTTTTATTAACAATTCAATCTCTTTATTTTAGAGTCTGTTCTAATTTTCTGTTTCTTCATAAGCCAGTTTTTGTAGTTTGTGTGTTTCTAGGAATTGTGCATTTCATTTAGGTTATCTAATATATTAGGGTACAGTTGTTCATAATTGTACAATTGTTCTTTTATAATCCCTTTTATTTCTGTTAGGCTGGTAGTGAAGTCCCCACTTTCATTTCTATTTTAATATTGATTCTTTTTTTTTCTTTTCAGTCTAGCTAAATGTTTGTCACTTTTTGATCTCTTATAAGAATCAACTATTTCTTTCATTTTCTCTACTGTTTTTTCTATTGTCTAGTTCATTTATCTCTGCTCTCATTTTTATTTCCCTTCTTATGCCAACTGCAGGTTTAGTTAATTCTGTTTTTCCTAGTTTCTCAAAGGTGTAAAATTATGTTATAGATTTTGAGATCTTCCTTTTTAATGTAAACCTTTACAGCTACAAGTAAGCACTGTTTTCACTGCATCCCACGTTTTGGTATTTTGGGGAGGGGGTTCTTTTTTTTTTTTCATTTATCTCAAGGCATTTTCTAATTTCTAATTTTCCTTGTGAAGATGACTTCAAACCATTGGTGTTAAAGAGTATGTTATTTAATTTCCACACATTTGGGAATTTTCCATTTTTCCTATATTTATTTCTAGTTTCATTCCATTATGGTCAGAGAAGATACTCTGTATAATTTCAGTCTTTTTAAATTTATTAAAACTTGTTTTGTGGCCTAACATATGGCTTATACTCCAGAATGTTCCATGTGCACTTGAGAACAATGTGTATTCTGCTTCTGTTCAATGGAGTGTTCTATATATTTCTGATAGGTCTAATTGCTTTATATTGCTGTTCGAGCCCTCTATTTCCTTACTGATCTTCTGGCAAGTTGTTTTATTCATTATTGAAAGTGCCATGTTGAAGTATCCAACTATTATTGTAGAACTGTTTCTCCCTAAGTTCTGTACATTTTGGCTTCATATTCAGTAAAGTTTCAAGATTCATAATCAACATACAAAAATCAGATGTGCTTCTATACTAACAACAAACTCTACAAAAAAGAAATTGATTATTAAATCTAACACTTTTTATAGGAGTCTTTAGGGGTTTTATACACATACACACACACACAATCATGTCATGTCATCTGCAAACAGAGATAATTTAACGTCT
>NW_007729956.1:153198-156639 GCF_000696425.1 Galeopterus variegatus | reverse complement strand
CAAACTCTACAAAAAAGAAATTGATTATTAAATCTAACACTTTTTATAGGAGTCTTTAGGGTTTTTATACACATACACACACACACAATCATGTCATGTCATCTGCAAACAGAGATAATTTAACGTCTTCCTTTCTGATTCAGGTGCCTTTTGTTTCTTTCTCTTGCCTACTTCCTCTGGCTAGGACTTCTGGTACTATATTGAATAGAAGTGGTGGGAGTGGGCACCTTTGTCTTGTTCATCATCTTAGAGGAAAAGCTTTCACCTTTTCACCGTTGAGCCCGATGTTAGCTATGGACTTATATATCGGCTTTATCATGCTGAGGTACATTTCTTCTATACTCAATTCACTGAGAGTTGTTGTCATAAAAGGAAGCTGAATTTTGTCAAGTGCTTGTCTGCAGCTATTGAGATGATTATATAATTTTTAGCCTTCTCTCTCTTAATGTGTATCACATTTATTGATTTGCATACATTGAAGCATCCTTGTGTCCCAGGGACAAATCCCACTTGATCGTGGTGTATAATGCTTTAAATGTGCTATTAAATTTGATTCGCTTGTATTTTCATTGAGGATTTTTGCATTTATGTTCATTAGTGATATTAACCTTTAGTTTTATTTCTTTGTATCATCCTTGTCTGGCTTTGGTACCAGGGTAATGCTGACCTTATAAAATGAGTTTGGAAGTGTTCTCTCCTCTTCAATTTTTTGGAAGAGTTTGAGATAAATTGGCATTAATTCTCCTTTAAAAGTTTGGTAGAATTCACTAGGGAAGCCATCTGGTCCTGGGCTTTTTCTTTGTGGAGAGGTTTTGATTACTAGCATAATCGCCTTATTCACTATTGGTCTGTTAAGATTTTCTATTTCTTNGTTTTGATTACTAGCATAATCGCCTTATTCACTATTGGTCTGTTAAGATTTTCTATTTCTTCATGATTTACTTTGGGTAGTTTGCATGTTTCTAGGAAGTTGTTCATTTCTTCAAGGTTATCCAATATGTTGGCATGTATTTGACAGTAGTCTATTATGATCCTTTGTATTTCCATATTATCTGTTGTAATGTACCCACTTTCATTTCAGATTTCACTTATTTGAGTTTTTGAAGCAGGTTCAATAATTACCATTTGCCTGAGTTTGGTAAGACAACATACTCATACACAAGTTATATGAAGTGGATGTGTTACTTACGGATAGGCAGCAAGAAACAAAAGAAGCCTAGGATCCACTGTGAGCCAGTCCCTCAGGCTCAAGAAAGCCGCCCAGAGTGGATAAAGTCTTGACTGCGTGTGCTCCATTTGCACGGCAGCTGAGGGACCCTGAAAGGCAGCCTGTCCCAGTGTATGTATCTCAGGGGCTACATGAATCACTGTCAAAGTTTTGAAGAACAGCCTGCTTCCAGAGGAAAGAGGAACAAAACCTGGGCTGTCCCAGGCATTTTTTTCTTAATTGAAGATGTTACATTCCCTAGGAGGGACAGAAACAAGGCCCAGGTTGTTTGGGGAACTTTCTGCCTATCTCAGGATACTGCATTCGCAGCACATTCTAGAGTTACTCTGGAGAATTACAAACAAGAAATGGGCAAGAATTGTGTCGGTCCAAGACACCCTGAGAACTGTCCTGCAGAGTTCTATCTTTTTTTCTTAGTCTACCTAAAATTTTCCCCATCTTATGTTTTCAAAATACAACTCTTATTTTCACTGATACTTTTTATTGTTTTCCTAGTCTCTATTTCATTTATTTCTGCTCTGATCTTTTTATTTCCCTTCCTTCTAATGACTTTGGACTTAGTTTGTTCTTCTGGTTCTTTCAGGTGTAAAATTAGGTTGTTTTTTGAAATCTTTCTTTTTTTTTAATGTAGGCACTTACAGATATAGACTTTTCTCTTAGAACTGCTTTTGGTGCATCCCATAAGAATTTCAATCCATACTCCACATTATATATAAAAATTAACTCAAAATGAACCATAGACCTAAATGTAAAATGTAAAACCATAAAACATCTACAAGAAAATAAATGAGAAAATCTTTTGCCTTGGATTAGGCAAAGATATGACTACATATCATGATTTGTAAAAGAAAAAGATGATAAATTGGACTTTGTCACAATTGAAAACTTCTGTTCTTCAAAAGACACTGTAGAAAGAATACAAAGATAAACTACAGACTGGGAGAAGATATCTGCAAGTCATATATCTTATAACAAACTTGTATCCAGAATATAGAATACTCAAAACTTAATAAGAAAACAATTTTTTTAACTTGCACATGATTTGTATTGTATTGACCAAACACTTCAATAAAGAAGACATAAATATGGTAGGCACATAAAAAGATACTAGGTGCATCATTAGTCACTAGGGAAATGTAAATTAACACCAAAATAAGACTTCATTATGCGTCCATTTGTAATAAAGTGCTGACTCCAATTTTGATATTTGATTGCTAACAGCTTTCTATCCACCTCTCCCTCTTTTGCCTCACAACTGGGAAAGCTGATAAGATAACTCAGGTGTTCCCTCCCTTAGCGTCAGTGGAAGTTTAAACCACGCAACCCGGCCTGTGTATAGGAACCTTCACCCCAACCCCACCCCTTAACCACCATTATGTCCCCAAGCCAGTCTCCTTTTCTTGCTCTTTCGAGCTATTTTCAGAAGAGCTTAGGAAGCCTGCCCTGCGCTTCTCAGACTCATTATGTAATAAACCTTTTCCTACCCTTTTGGGGTGTGTGTGTAATTATCAGTTTTGAAATCCAAACCAAATTTTGGGTAGGGATCTATCCTACCTATACAGGGTGACCAAATGGCTAAAATTAAAAAGCCTGACGATATTAAATGTTGGTAAGAATGAGGAGGAAGTGGAACTATTACACATATTATGAGAAAGTAAAATTATAAAACCACTTTGGAAAACAGTTTGGTAGTTTCTTAAAAAGCCAAATACCACATGATGCAGCAATTCCACTCTTAGGCATTTGCCCAAGAGAAAATAAAGCACATGCTCATATGAAGACTTGTACATGAATGTTCATAGTAGCTTTATTTATAAATCTCCAAAACTGGAAACAACCCAAATGACTCATAAAATGGACTACTATTCAGCAATAAAAAGGATGGAATCATCAATGCATGTAAAAATATGAATCTCAAAATAATTATACAGATTAAAAGAAGTCAGACGAGTAATACTATATCTTCCCACCTATATAATTTTTTAGAATATGCAGAAAACTACAGTAATAGAAAGCAGATAAGTGGTTGCCTGCGGACTGGATTGGGAATGGAGGAGAGGCAGGGAGTAACAAGAGGTAGAAATTACAAAGGCACACCATGATGCTTTTGTAGATGATAAACATACTCAGTATGCTGACTGTGGTGATTGGTGTGTATGTCAAAACATGAATTGTACATTTTAAATTATTGCAGTTTTTTATATGCCAGTTAT